>NW_027066680.1:0-17554 GCF_032884065.1 Artemia franciscana
CTTTGATGTAGCTATTGAAATCAAAATTCAATTTTTTAGAGTTTTGGTTACTATTGAGCCGGGTCGCTCCTTATTACAGTTCGTTACCACGAACTGTTTGATATATTATAAAAATTATTTGTCCTAACAAAACTTCCGCAAAAAAAAAAATCGCTGGTTTAAACTTGGCAAACTTGGTTTATAAACCTAAAAAATATTTCAATCCCGCTATTAAAGTCCTTTGTCATCTTATGTTAAGCCCTTCGATAGATAAAGTTCGATAACCTTTTTAATGTTTGTCTATGGGAACTATTTATTTAACAACTTGAGGAGAACAGAATTTACTGACAATTACTGAATTTACTGAACAGACGAATAGAAATTACTCCGTATATGAAATGAGTTGTCCCCTCCGCAATCCCTCGCTCTTTACGCTAAAGCTTTAAATTATTTTAAAAAGTAGAATTGTGGCAAAGGGTCAAACTTTAGCGTAAAGAGCGAGGGATTGCGGAAGGGACAACTCATTTCCTATACGGAGTAATTTCTGTTCGTTTTAAGTTTTAATGTCGCTCCTTACTTTCAGCTAAAACAATTATTTTTTTTATTTAATTTCTGAACGTTTTTGAATTAATGCATGTTTGGTATTGGCTCTCCGCACATAAATTATTAAAATGAAATTTGTATATTAGTTCTTTTTTGGCTAAATGGCTTTCTCTTAGTTTTGATCAGACGATTTTGAGAAATAAGGGGTGGAGAAGGAGGCCTAGTTGCCCTCCAATTTTTCGGTTACTTAAAAAGGCAACTAGAACTTTTAATTTTTAACGAACGTTTTTATTAGTAAAAAATATACGTAACTTAAGAATTAACTTACGTAACAAACTTTCATAACCTTATATTTTTATTATGTATACGAGGGGATTTGTACCCTCGTTAATACCTCGCTCTTTACACTAAATCGTAAGTTTTGTCCCAATTCTTTAAGAATGACCCCTTAAAGAATAAATAGTTGAAATTACTAAAAATACTTTAGCATAAAGAGCAAGGTATTTATCTCCTCCTAAATACCTCGCTCTTTATGCTAAAGTATTTTTAGAACCCCTCATATGCGTAATAATCTCTGTTCGTTTTAAGTTTCAATACTACTTCTTCCTTGTATTTGAAAATACATTTTCATGTTTATTTTTCATTGTTTTCTTATAGTGATACTAGAGAATCCTGCGCCCTTGTCATTGAATTTTTCTTCCCCATGACAGATTCCTCCAAGGAAAGATCCTCCAACATAGCCCCCTCTCCTCAGCCCCACCCCCAAACAAAATAAAATCCCCCTGAAAACATCTGTACACTTCCCAATAACCATTACTATATGTAAACACTGGTCAAAGTTTGTAACTTGCAGCCCCTCCCCCAAGGATTGTGGGGGAGTAAGTCATCCTTGAAGACATAGTTATTATGGTTTTCGACTATGCTGAACAAAATGGCTATCTCAAAATTTTGATCCGTTGACTTTGGGAAAAAAATGAGCGTGGGAGGGGGCCTAGATGCCCTCCAATTTTTTTGGTCACTTAAAAAGGGCACTAGAACCTTTCATCTCCGTTAGAATGAGCCCTCTTGCGACATTCTAGGACCACTTGGTCGATACGATGACCCCTGGGGAAAAGAAAAAAAAACAACAAAAAACAAACAAATAAACACGCACCCGTGATTTGTCTTCTGGCAAAAAATACAAAATTCCACATTTTTGTAGATAGGAGCTTGAAACTTCTACAGTATGGTTCTCTGATACGCTGAATCTGATGGTGTCATTTTCGTTAAGATCCTACGACTTTTAGGGGGTGTTTCCCCCTATTTTCCTAAATAAGGCAAATTTTCTCAGGCTCGTAACTTTTGATGGGTAAGACTAAACTTGATGAAACTTATATATCCAAAATCAGCATTAAAATGCGATTCTTTTGATGTAGCTATTGATATCAAAATTCAATTTTTTAGAGTTTTGGTTACTATTGAGCCGGGTCGCTCCTTACTACAGTTCGTTACTACGAACTGTTTGATAGCTACGTATGTTGAAAAAATGAAGATATTAGACTATTTTATGATTGCAAATTGTAAAGAATGTGATTAAAGGCTCTTTTCCTATGTCAAAAGTTTTAGTTTTCGAGGGTAATAGCTACGTATGTTGAAAAAATGAAGATATTAGACTATTTTATGATTGCAAATGGTAAAGAATGTGATTGAAGGCTCTTTTCCTATTTCAAAAGTTTTAGTTTTCGAGGGTAATAGCTACATATGTTGAAAAAATGAATATATTAGACTATTTTATGATTGCAAATGGTAAAGAATGTGATTAAAGGCTCTTTTCCTATTTCAAAAGTTTTAGTTTTCGAGGGTAATAGCTACGTATGTTGAAAAAATGAAGATATTAGACTATTTTATGATTGCAAATGGTAAAGAATGTGATTAAAGGCTCTTTTCCTATTTCAAAAGTTTTAGTTTTCGAGGGCAATAGCTATGTCTGTGGAAGAAAATGAAGATATTAGACTATTTTATGATTGCACATTGTAAAGAATGTGATTAAAGGCTCTTTTCCTATTTCAAAAGTTTTAGTTTTCGAGGGTAATAGCTACGTATGTTGAAAAAATGAAGATATTAGACTATTTTATGATTGCAAATGGTAAAGAATGTGATTAAAGGCTCTTTTCCTATTTCAAAAGTTTTAGTTTTCGAGGGCAATAGCTATGTCTGTGGAAGAAAATGAAGATATTAGACTATTTTATGATTGCACATGGTAAAGAATGTGATTAAAGGCTCTTTTCCTATGTCAAAAGTTTTAGTTTTCGAGGGTAAAAGCTTTGTCTGTGAAAAAATGAAGATATTAGACAATTTTATGATTGCACACGGTAAAGAATATGATTAAAGGCTCTTTTCCTATTTCAAAAGTTTTAGTTTTCGGGGGTAATAGCTGCGTATGTTGAAAAAATGAAGATATTAGACTATTTTATGATTGCAAATGGTAAAGAATGTGATTAAGGGCTCTTTTCCTATGTCAAAAGTCTTAGTTTTCGAGGGTAATAGCTACGTATGTTGAAAAAAATGAAGATATTAGACTATTTTATGATTGCAAATGGTAAAGAATGTGATTAAAGGCTATTTTCCTATTTCAAAAGTTTTAGTTTTCGAGGGCAATAGCTATGTCTGTGGAAGAAAATGAAGATATTAGACTATTTTATGATTGCACATTGTAAAGAATGTGATTAAAGGCTCTTTTCCTATTTCAAAAGTTTTAGTTTTCGAGGGTAATAGCTACGTATGTTGAAAAAATGAAGATATTAGACTATTTTATGATTGCAAATGGTAAAGAATGTGATTAAAGGCTCTTTCCTATGTCAAAAGTTTTAGTTTTCGAGGGTAATAGCTACGTATGTTGAAAAAATGAAGATATTAGACTATTTTTATGATTGCACATGGTAAAGAATGTGATTAAAGGCTCTTTTCCTATGTCAAAAGTTTTAGTTTTCGAGGGTAAAAGCTTTGTCTGTGGAAAAAATGAAGATATTAGACAATTTTATGATTGCACACGGTAAAGAATATGATTAAAGGCTCTTTTCCTATTTCAAAAGTTTTAGTTTTCGGGGGTAAGAGCTACGTATGTTGAAAAAATGAAGATATTAGACTATTTTATGATTGCAAATGGTAAAGAATGTGATTAAGGGCTCTTTTCCTATGTCAAAAGTTTTAGTTTTCGAGGGTAGTAGCTACGTATGTTGAAAAATGAAGATATTAGACTATTTTATCATTGCAAATGGTAAAGAATGTGATTAAAGGCTCTTTTCCTATGTCAAAAGTCTTAGTTTTCGAGGGTAATAGCTACGTATGTTGAAAAAATGAAGATATTAGACTATTTTATGATTGCAAATGGTAAAGACTGTGATTAAAGGCTCTTTTCCTATTTCAAAAGTTTTAGTTTTTCGGGGGTAAGAGCTACGTATGTTGAGAAAATGAAGATATTAGACTATTTTATGATTGCAAATGGTAAAGAATGTGATCAAAGGCTCTTTTTCTATGTCAAAAGTTTTAGTTTTCGAGGGTAATAGCTACGTATGTTGAAAAAATGAAGATATTAGACTATTTTATGATTGCACATGGTAAAGAATGTGATTAAAGGCTCTTTTCCTATTTCAAAAGTTTTAGTTTTCGAGGGTAATAGCTACGTATGTTGAAAAAATGAAGATATTAGACTATTTTATGATTGCACATGGTAAAGAATGTGATTAAAGGCTCCTTTCCTATTTCAAAAGTTTTAGTTTTCGAGGGTAATAGCTACGTATGTTGAAAAAATGAAAATATTAGACTATTTTATGATTGCAAATGGTAAAGAATGTGATTAAAGGCTCTTTTCCTATTTCAAAAGTTTTAGTTTTCGAGGGTAATAGCTTTGTCTGTGGAAAAAAATGAAGATATTAGACAATTTTATGATTGCAAATGGTAAAGAATGAGATTAAAGGCTCTTTTCCTATTTCAAAAGTTTTAGTTTTCGAGGGTAATCGCTTTGTCTGTGGAAAAAATGAAGATATTAGACAATTTTATGATTGCAAATGGTAAAGAATGTGATTATAGGCTCTTTTCCTATTTCAAAAACTTTAGTTTTCGAGGGTAATAGCTACGTATGTTGAAAAAATGAAGATATTAGACTATTTTATGATTGCAAATGGTAAAGATTGTGATTAAAGGCTCTTTTCCTATTTCAAAAGTTTTAGTTTTCGAGGGTAATAGCTATGTCTGTGGAAAAAATAAAGATATTAGACTATTTTATGATTGCACAAGGTAAAGAATGTGATTAAAGGCTCTTTTCCTATTTCAAAAGTTTTAGTTTTCGAGGGTAACAGCTACGTATGTTGAAAAAATGAAGATATTAGACTATTTTATGATTGCAAATGGTAAAGAATGTGATTAAAGGCTCTTTTCCTATGTCAAAAGTTTTAGTTTTCGAGGGTAATAGCTACGTATGTTGAAAAAATGAAGATATTAGACTATTTTATGATTGCAAATGGTAAAGAATGTGATTAAAGGCTCTTTTCCTATTTCAAAAGTTTTAGTTTTCGAGGGTAATAGCTACGTATGTTGAAAAAATGAAGATATTAGACTATTTTATGATTGCAAATGGTAAAGAATGTGATTAAAGGCTCTTTTCCTATGTCAAAAGTTTTAGTTTTCGAGGGTAATAGCTTTGTCTGTGGAAAAAATGAAGATATTAGACAATTTTATGATTGCACACGGTAAAGAATATGATTAAAGGCTCTTTTCCTATTTCAAAAGTTTTAGTTTTCGAAGGTAATAGCTGCGTATGTTGAAAAAATGAAGATATTAGACTATTTTATAATTGCAAATGGTAAAGAATTTGATTAAGGGCTCTTTTCCTATGTCAAAAGTTTTAGTTTTCGAGGGTAGTAGCTACGTATGTTGAAAAATGAAGATATTAGACTATTTTATCATTGCAAATGGTAAAGAATGTGATTAAAGGCTCTTTTCCTATGTCAAAAGTCTTAGTTTTCGAGGGTAATAGCTATGTATGTTGAAAAAATGAAGATATTAGACTATTTTATGATTGCAAATGGTAAAGAATGTGATCAAAGGCTCTTTTTCTATGTCAAAAGTTTTAGTTTTCGAGGGTAATAGCTACGTATTTTGAAAAAATGAAGATATTAGACTATTTTATGATTGCACATGGTAAAGAATGTGATTAAAGGCTCTTTTCCTATTTCAAAAGTTTTAGTTTTCGAGGGTAATAGCTACGTATGTTGAAAAAATGAAGATATTAGACTATTTTATGATTGCAAATGGTAAAGAATGTGATTAAAGGCTCTTTTCCTATTTCAAAAGTTTTAGTTTTCGAGGGTAATAGCTACGTATGTTGAAAAAATGAAGATACTAGACTATTTTATGATTGCAAATGGTAAAGAATGTGATTAAAGGCTCTTTTCCTATGTCAAAAGTTTTAGTTTTCGAGGGTAATAGCTACGTATGTTGAAAAAATGAAG
Organism: Artemia franciscana; assembly: GCF_032884065.1. Classification (NCBI taxonomy): domain Eukaryota; kingdom Metazoa; phylum Arthropoda; class Branchiopoda; order Anostraca; family Artemiidae; genus Artemia; species Artemia franciscana. Next base: position 6,012 of record NW_027066680.1, read on the forward strand.
ATATTAGACTATTTTATGATTGCACATGGTAAAGAATGTGATTAAAGGCTCTTTTCCTATGTCAAAAGTTTTAGTTTTCGAGGGTAAAAGCTTTGTCTGTGGAAAAAATGAAGATATTAGACAATTTTATGATTGCACACGGTAAAGAATATGATTAAAGGCACTTTTCCTATTTCAAAAGTTTTAGTTTTCGAAGGTAATAGCTGCGTATGTTGAAAAAATGAAGATATTAGACTATTTTATAATTGCAAATGGTAAAGAATGTGATTAAGGGCTCTTTTCCTATGTCAAAAGTCTTAGTTTTCGAGGGTAATAGCTACGTATGTTGAAAAAATGAAGATATTAGACTATTTTATGATTGCAAATGGTAAAGAATGTGATTAAAGGCTCTTTTCCTATTTCAAAAGTTTTAGTTTTCGGGGGTAAGAGCTACGTATGTTGAAAAAATGAAGATATTAGACTATTTTATGATTGCAAATGGTAAAGAATGTGATCAAAGGCTCTTTTTCTATGTCAAAAGTTTTAGTTTTCGAGGGTAATAGCTACGTATGTTGAAAAAATGAAGATATTAGACTATTTTATGATTGCACATGGTAAAGAATATGATTAAAGGCTCTTTTCCTATTTCAAAAGTTTTAGTTTTCGAGGGTAATAGCTACGTATGTTGAAAAAATGAAAATATTAGACTATTTTATGATTGCAAATGGCAAAGAATGTGATTAAAAGCTCTTTTCCTATGTCAAAAGTTTTAGTTTTCGAGGGTAATAGCTAAGTATGTTGAAAAAATTAAGATATTAGACAATTTTATGATTGGACATGGTAAAGAATGTGATTAAAGGCTCTTTTCCTATTTCAAAAGTTTTAGCTTTCGAGGGTAATAGCTAAGTATGTTGAAAAAATGAAGATATTAGACTAGTTTATGATTGCAAATGGTAAAGAATGTTATTAAAGGCTCTTTTCCTATTTCAAAAGTTTTAGTTTTCGAGGGTAATAGCTACGTATGTTGAAAAAATGAAGATATCAGACTATTTTATGATTGCAAATGGTAAAGAATGTGATTAAAGGCTCTTTTCCTATGTCAAAAGTTTTAGTTTTCGAGAGTAATAGCTACGTATGTTGAAAAAATGAAGATATTAGACTATTTTATGATTGCAAATGGTAAAGAATGTGATTAAAGGCTCTTTTCCTATTTCAAAAGTTTTAGTTTTCGAGGGTAATAGCTACGTATGTTGAAAAAATGAAGATATTAGACTATTTTATGATTGCAAATGGTAAAGAATGTCATTAAAGGCTCTTTTCCTATTTCAAAAGTGTTAGTTTTCGATGGTAATAGCTACGTATGTTGAAAAAATGAAGATATTAGACTATTTTATGATTACAAATGGTAAAGAATGTGATTAAAGGCTCTTTACCTATTTCAAAAGTTTTAGTTTTCGAGGGTAATAGCTATGTCTGTGGAAAAAATGAAGACATTAGACTATTTTATGATTGCACATGGTAAAGAATGTGATTAAAGGTTCTTTTCCTATTTCAAAAGTTTTAGTTTTTGAGGGTAATAGCTACGTATGTTGAAAAAATGAAGATATTAGACTATTTTATGATCGCAAATGGTAAAGAATGTGATTAAAGGCTCTTTTCCTATGTCAAAAGTTTTAGTTTTCGAGGGTAATAGCTTTGTCTGTGGAAAAAATGAAGATATTAGACAATTTTATGATTGCACATGGTAAAGAATGTGATTAAAGGCTCTTTTCCTATGTCAAAAGTTTTAGTTTTCGAGGGTAATAGCCTAGTATGTTGAAAAAATGAAGATATTAGACTATTTTATGATTGCAAATGGTAAAGAATGTGATTAAAGGCTCTTTTCCTATTTCAAAAAATTTAGTTTTCGAGGGTAATAGCTATGTCTGTGGAAAAAATGAAGATATTAGACTATTTTATGATTGCACATGGTAAAGAATGTGATTAAAGGCTCTTTTCCTATTTCAAAAGTTTTAGTTTTCGAGGGTAATAGCTACGTATGTTGAAAAAATGAAGATATTAGACTATTTTATGATTGCAAATGGTAAAGAATGTGATTAAAGGCTCTTTTCCTATTTCAAAAGTTTTAGTTTTCGAGGGTAATAGCTACGTATGTTGAAAAAAAGAAGATATTAGAATATTTTATGATTGCAAATGGTAAAGAATGTGATTAAAGGCTCTTTTCCTATTTCAAAAGCTTTAGTTTTCGAGGGTAATAGCTATGTCTGTGGAAAAAAAAAGATATTAGACTATTTTATGATTGCACAAGGTAAAGAATGTGATTAAAGGCTCTTTTCCTATTTCAAAAGTTTCAGTTTTCGAGGGTAATAGCTACGTATGTTGAAAAAAAGAAGATATTAGAATATTTTATGATTGCAAATGGTAAAGAATGTGATTAAAGGCTCTTTTCCTATTTCAAAAGTTTTAGCTTTCGAGGGTAATAGCTAAGTATGTTGAAAAAATGAAGATATTAGACTTTTTTATGATTGCAAATGGTAAAGAATGTGATTAAAGGCTCTTTTCCTATTTCAAAAGTTTTAGTTTTCGAGGGTAATAGCTACGTATGTTGAAAAAATGAAGATATTAGACTATTTTATGATTGCAAATGGTAAAGAATGTGATTAAAGGCTCTTTTCCTATTTCAAAAGCTTTAGTTTTCGAGGGTAATAGCTATGTCTGTTGAAAAAATAAAGATATTAGACTATTTTATGATTGCACAAGGTAAAGAATGTGATTAAAGGCTCTTTTCCTATTTCAAAAGTTTTAGTTTTCGAGGGTAACAGCTACTTATGTTGAAAAAATGAAGATATTAGACTATTTTATGATTGCAAATGGTAAAGAATGTGATTAAAGGCTCTTTTCCTATGTCAAAAGTTTTAGTTTTCGAGGGTAATAGCTACGTATGTTGAAAAAATGAAGATATTAGACTATTTTATGATTGCAAATGGTAAAGAATGTGATTAAAAGCTCTTTTCCTAAGTCAAAGGTTTTAGTTTTCGAGGGTAATAGCTAAGTATGTTGAAAAAATTAAGATATTAGACAATTTTATGATTGACATGGTAAAAAATGTGATTAAAGGCTCTTTTCCTATTTCAAAAGTTTTAGCTTTCGAGGATAATAGCTACATATGTTGAAAAAATGAAGATATTAGACTATTTTATGATTGCAAATGGTAAAGAATGTGATTAAAGGCTCTTTTCCTATGTCAAAAGTTTTAGTTTTCGAGGGTAATAGCTACGTATGTTGAAAAAATGAAGATATTAGACTATTTTATGATTGCAAATGGTAAAGAATGTGATTAAAAGCTCTTTTCCTAAGTCAAAAGTTTTAGTTTTCGAGGGTAATAGCTAAGTATGTTGAAAAAATTAAGATATTAGACAATTTTATGATTGGACATGGTAAAGAATGTGATTAAAGGCTCTTTTCCTATTTCAAAAGTTTTAGTTTTCGAGGGTAATAGCTACGTATGTTGAAAAAATGAAGATATTAGACTATTTTATGATTGCGAATGGTAAAGAATGTGATTAAAGGCTCTTTTCCTATTTCAAAAGTTTTAGTTTTCGAGGGTAATAGCTACGTATGTTGAAAAAATGAAGATATTAGACTATTTTATGATTGCAAATGGTAAAGAATGTGATAAAGGCTCTTTTCCTATGTCAAAAGTTTTAGTTTTCGAGGGTAATAGCTACGTATGTTGAAAAAATGAAGATATTAGACTATTTTATGATTGCAAATGGTAAAGAATGTGATTAAAGGCTCTTTTCCTATTTCAAAAGTTTTAGTTTTCGAGGGTAATAGCTACGTTTGCTGAAAAAATGAAGATATTAGACTATTTTATGATTGCAAATGGTAAAGAATGTGATTAAAGGCTCTTTTCCTATTTCAAAAGTTTTAGTTTTCGAGGGTAATAGCTACGTATGTTGAAAAAATGAAGATATTAGACTATTTTATGATTGCACATGGTAAAGAATGTGATTAAAGGCTCTTTTCCTATTTCAAAAGTTTTAGTTTTCGAGGGTAATAGCTACGTATGTTAAAAAAATGAAGATATTAGACTATTTTATGATTGCACATGGTAAAGAATGTGATTAAAGGCTCTTTTCCTATTTCAAAAGTTTTAGTTTTCGAGGGTAATAGCTACGTATGTTGAAAAAATGAAGATATTAGACTATTTTATGATTGCAATGGTAAAGAATGTGATTAAAGGCTCTTTTCCTATGTCAAAAGTTTTAGTTTTTGAGGGTAATAGCTACGTATGTTGAAAAAATGAAGATATTAGACTATTTTATGATTGCAAATGGTAAAGAATGTGATTAAAGGCTCTTTTCCTATTTCAAAAGTTTTAGTTTTCGAGGGTAATAGCTACGTATGTTGAAAAAATGAAGATATTAGACTATTTTATGATTGCACATGGTAAAGAATGGGATTAAAGGCTCTTTTCCTATTTCAAAAGTTTTAGTTTTCGAGGGTAATAGCTACGTATGTTGAAAAAATGAAGATATTAGACTATTTTATGATTGCAAATGGTAAAGAATGTGATTAAAGGCTCTTTTCCTATTTCAAAAGTTTTAGTTTTCGAGGGTAATAGCTTTGTCTGTGGAAAAAATGAAGATATTAGACTATTTTATGATTACAAATGGTAAAGAATGTGATTAAAGGCTCTTTTCCTATTTCAAAAGTTTTAGTTTTCGAGGGTAATTGCTTTGTCTGTGGAAAAAATGAAGATATTAGACAATTTTATGATTGCAAATGGTAAAGAATGTGATTAAAGGCTCTTTTCCTATTCAAAAGTTTTAGTTTTCGAGGGTAATAGCTACGTATGTTGAAAAAATGAAGATATTAGACTATTTTATGATAGCAAATGGTAAAGAATGTGATTAAAGGCTCTTTTCCTATTTCAAAAGTTTTAGTTTTCGGGGGTAATAGCTACGTATGTTGAAAAAATGAAGATATTAGACTATTTTATGATTGCAAATGGTAAAGAATGTGATTAAAGGCTCTTTTCCTATGTCAAAAGTTTTAGTTTTCGAGGGTAATAGCTACGTATGTTGAAAAATGAAGATATTAGACTATTTTATGATTGCAAATGGTAAAGAATGTGATTAAAGGCTCTTTTCCTATTTCAAAAGTTTTAGTTTTCGGGGGTAAGAGCTACGTATGTTGAAAAAATGAAGATATTAGACTATTTTATGATTGCAAATGGTAAAGAATGTGATTAAAGGCTCTTTTCCTATTTCAAAAGTTTTAGTTTTCGAGGGTAATAGCTACGTATGTTGAAAAAATGAAGATATTAGACTATTTTATGATTGCAAATGGTAAAGAATGTGATTAAAGGCTCTTTTCCTATTTCAAAAGTTTTAGTTTTCGAGGGTAAAGCTATGTCTGTGGAAAAAATGAAGATATTAGACTATTTTATGATTGCACAAGGTAAAGAATGTGATTAAAGGCTCTTTTCCTATTTCAAAAGTTTTAGTTTTCGAGGGTAACAGCTACGTATGTTGAAAAAATGAAGATATTAGACTATTTTATGATTGCAAATGGTAAAGAATGTGATTAAAGGCTCTTTTCCTATTTCAAAAGTTTTAGTTTTCGAGGGTAATAGCTATGTCTGTGGAAAAAATGAAGATATTAGACTATTTTATGATTGCACAAGGTAAAGAATGTGATTAAAGGCTCTTTTCCTATTTCAAAAGTTTTAGTTTTCGAGGGTAATAGCCACGTATGTTGAAAAAATGAAGATATTAGACTATTTTATGATTGCAAATGGTAAAGAATGTGATTAAAGGCTCTTTTCCTATTTCAAAAGTTTTAGTTTTCGAGGGTAATAGCTACGTATGTTGAAAAAATTAAGATATTAGACTATTTTATGATTGCACGTGGTAAAGAATGTGATTAAAGGCTCTTTTCCTATGTCAAAAGTTTTAGTTTTCGAGGGTAATAGCTACGTATGTTGAAAAAATGAAGATATTAGACTATTTTATGATTGCAAATGGTAAAGAATGTGATTAAAAGCTCTTTTCCTAAGTCAAAAGTTTTAGTTTTCGAGGGTAATAGCTAAGTATGTTGAAAAAATTAAGATATTAGACAATTTTATGATTGGACATGGTAAAAAATGTGATTAAAGGCTCTTTTCCTATTTCAAAAGTTTTAGTTTTCGAGGGTAATAGCTACGTATGTTGAAAAAATGAAGATATTAGACTATTTTATGATTGCGAATGGTAAAGAATGTGATTAAAGGCTCTTTTCCTATTTCAAAAGTTTTAGTTTTCGAGGGTAATAGCTACGTATGTTGAAAAAATGAAGATATTAGACTATTTTATGATTGCAAATGGTAAAGAATGTGATTAAAGGCTCTTTTCCTATGTCAAAAGTTTTAGTTTTCGAGGGTAATAGCTACGTATGTTGAAAAAATGAAGATATTAGACTATTTTATGATTGCAAATGGTAAAGAATGTGATTAAAGGCTCTTTTCCTATTTCAAAAGTTTTAGTTTTCGAGGGTAATAGCTACGTTTGCTGAAAAAATGAAGATATTAGACTATTTTATGATTGCAAATGGTAAAGAATGTGATTAAAGGCTCTTTTTCTATTTCAAAAGTTTTAGTTTTCGAGGGTAATAGCTACGTATGTTGAAAAAATGAAGATATTAGACAATTTTATGATTGCACATGGTAAAGAATGTGATAAAAGGCTCTTTTCCTATTTCAAAAGTTTTAGTTTTCGAGGGTAATAGCTACGTATGTTAAAAAAATGAAGATATTAGACTATTTTATGATTGCACATGGTAAAGAATGTGATTAAAGGCTCTTTTCCTATTTCAAAAGTTTTAGTTTTCGAGGGTAATAGCTACGTATGTGAAAAAATGAAGATATTAGACTATTTTATGATTGCAAATGGTAAAGAATGTGATTAAAGGCTCTTTTCCTATTTCAAAAGTTTTAGTTTTCGAGGGTAATAGCTACGTATGTTGAAAAAATGAAGATATTAGACTATTTTATGATTGCAAATGGTAAAGAATGTGATTAAAGGCTCTTTTCCTATTTCAAAAGTTTTAGTTTTCGAGGGTAATAGCTACGTATGTTGAAAAAATGAAGATATTAGACTATTTTATGATTGCACATGGTAAAGAATGTGATTAAAGGCTCTTTTCCTATTTCAAAAGTTTTAGTTTTCGAGGGTAATAGCTACGTATGTTGAAAAAATGAAGATATTAGACTATTTTATGATTGCAAATGGTAAAGAATGTGATTAAAGGCTCTTTTCCTATTTCAAAAGTTTTAGTTTTCGAGGGTAATAGCTTTGTCTGTGGAAAAAATGAAGATATTAGACAATTTTATGATTACAAATGGTAAAGAATGTGATTAAAGGCTCTTTTCCTATTTCAAAAGTTTTAGTTTTCGAGGGTAATAGCTGATTTGTCTGTGGAAAAAATGAAGATATTAGACATTTTATGATTGCAAATGGTAAAGAATGTGATTAAAGGCTCTTTTCCTATTTCAAAAGTTTTAGTTTTCGAGGGTAATAGCTACGTATGTTGAAAAAATGAAGATATTAGACTATTTTATGATTGCAAATGGTAAAGAATGTGATTAAAGGCTCTTTTCCTATTTCAAAAGTTTTAGTTTTCGAGGGTAATAGCTACGTCTGTGGAAAAAATGAAGATATTAGACTATTTTATGATTGCACAAGGTAAAGAATGTGATTAAAGGCTCTTTTCCTATTTCAAAAGTTTTAGTTTTCGAGGGTAATAGCTACGTATGTTGAAAAAATGAAGATATTAGACTATTTTATGATTGCAAATGGTAAAGAATGTGATTAAAGGCTCTTTTCCTATTTCAAAAGTTTTAGTTTTCGAGGGTAATAGCTATGTCTGTGGAAAAAATGAAGATATTAGACTATTTTATGATTGCAAATGGTAAAGAATGTGATTAAAGGCTCTTTTCCTATTTCAAAAGTTTTAGTTTTCGAGGGTAATAGCTACGTCTGTGGAAAAAATGAAGATATTAGACTATTTTATGATTGCAAATGGTAAAGAATGTGATTAAAGGCTCTTTTCCTATGTCAAAAGTTTTAGTTTTCGAGGGTAATAGCTACGTATGTGAAAAAATGAAGATATTAGACTATTTTATGATTGCAAATGGTAAAGAATGTGATTAAAGGCTCTTTTCCTATTTCAAAAGTTTTAGTTTTCGAGGGTAATAGCTACGTATGTTGAAAAAATGAAGATATTAGACTATTTTATGATTGCAAATGGTAAAGAATGTGATTAAAGGCTCTTTTCCTATTTCAAAAGTTTTAGTTTTCGAGGGTAATAGCTACGTATGTTGGAAAAAATGAAGATATTAGACTATTTTATGATTGCAAATGGTAAAGAATGTGATTAAAGGCTCTTTTCCTATTTCAAAAGTTTTAGTTTTCGAGGGTAATAGCTATGTTGTGGAAAAAATGAAGATATTAGACTATTTTATGATTGCACAATGGTAAAGAATGTGATTAAAGGCTCTTTTCCTATTTCAAAAGTTTTAGTTTTCGAGGGTAATAGCTATGTATGTGGAAAAAATGAAGATATTAGACTATTTTATGATTGCAAATGGTAAAGAATGTGATTAAAGGCTCTTTTCCTATTTCAAAAGTTTTAGTTTTCGAGGGTAATAGCACGTATGTTGAAAAAATGAAGATATTAGACTATTTTATGATTGCAAATGGTAAAGAATGTGATTAAAGGCTCTTTTCCTATTTCAAAAGTTTTAGTTTTCGAGGGTAATAGCTACGTATGTTGAAAAAATGAAGATATTAGACTATTTTATGATTGCACATGGTAAAGAATGTGATTAAAGGCTCTTTTCCTATTTCAAAAGTTTTAGTTTTCGAGGGTAATAGCTATATGTCTGTGGAAAAAATGAAGATATTAGACTATTTTATGATTGCACATGGTAAAGAATGTGATTAAAGGCTCTTTTCCTATTTCAAAAGTTTTAGTTTTCGAGGGTAATAGCTACGTATGTTGAAAAAATGAAGATATTAGACTATTTTATGATTGCAAATGGTAAAGAATGTGATTAAAGGCTCTTTTCCTATTGTCAAAAGTTTTAGTTTTCGAGGGTAATAGCTACGTATGTGTGAAAAAATGAAGATATTAGACTATTTTATGATTGCAAATGGTAAAGAATGTGATTAAAGGCTCTTTTCCTATTTCAAAAGTTTTAGTTTTCGAGGGTAATAGCTACGTATGTTGAAAAAATGAAGATATTAGACTATTTTATGATTGCAAATGGTAAAGAATGTGATTAAAGGCTCTTTTCCTATTTCAAAAGTTTTAGTTTTCGAGGGTAATAGCTATGTCTGTGAAAAAATGAAGATATTAGACTATTTTATGATTGCACATGGTAAAGAATGTGATTAAAGGCTCTTTTCCTATTTCAAAAGTTTTAGTTTTCGAGGGTAATAGCTACGTATGTTGAAAAAATGAAGATATTAGACTATTTTATGATTGCAAATGGTAAAGAATGTGATTAAAGGCTCTTTTCCTATTTCAAAAGTTTTAGTTTTCGAGGGTAATAGCTACGTATGTGAAAAAATGAAGATATTAGACTATTTTATGATTGCAAATGGTAAAGAATGTGATTAAAGGCTCTTTTCCTATTTCAAAAGTTTTAGTTTTCGAGGGTAATAGCTACGTATGTTGAAAAAATGAAGATATTAGACTATTTTATGATTGCACATGGTAAAGAATGTGATTAAAGGCTCTTTTCCTATTTCAAAAGTTTTAGTTTTCGAGGGTAATAGCTACGTATGTTGAAAAAATGAAGATATTAGACTATTTTATGATTGACATGGTAAAGAATGTGATTAAAGGCTCTTTTCCTATTTCAAAAGTTTTAGTTTTCGAGGGTAATAGCTACGTATGTGAAAAAATGAAGATATTAGACTATTTTATGATTGCAAATGGTAAAGAATGTGATTAAAGGCTCTTTTCCTATTTCAAAAGTTTTAGTTTTCGAGGGTAATAGCTACGTTGTGAAAAAATGAAGATATTAGACTATTTTATGATTGCACATGGTAAAGAATGTGATTAAAGGCTCTTTTCCTATTTCAAAAGTTTTAGTTTTCGAGGGTAATAGCTACGTATGTTGAAAAAATGAAGATATTAGACTATTTTATGATTGCACATGGTAAAGAATGTGATTAAAGGCTCTTTTCCTATTTCAAAAGTTTTAGTTTTCGAGGGTAATAGCTACGTATGTGGAAAAAATGAAGATATTAGACTATTTTATGATTGCACATGGTAAAGAATGTGATTAAAGGCTCTTTTCCTATTTCAAAAGTTTTAGTTTTCGAGGGTAATAGCTACGTATGTTGAAAAAATGAAGATATTAGACTATTTTATGATTGCAAATGGTAAAGAATGTGATTAAAGGCTCTTTTCCTATTTCAAAAGTTTTAGTTTTCGAGGGTAATAGCTACGTATGTTGAAAAAATGAAGATATTAGACTATTTTATGATTGCAAATGGTAAAGAATGTGATTAAAGGCTCTTTTCCTATTTCAAAAGTTTTAGTTTTCGAGGGTAATAGCTACGTATGTGAAAAAATGAAGATATTAGACTATTTTATGATTGCACATGGTAAAGAATGTGATTAAAGGCTCTTTTCCTATTTCAAAAGTTTTAGTTTTCGAGGGTAATAGCTACGTATGTTGAAAAAATGAAGATATTAGACTATTTTATGATTGCAAATGGTAAAGAATGTGATTAAAGGCTCTTTTCCTATTTCAAAAGTTTTAGTTTTCGAGGGTAATAGCTATGTCTGTGGAAAAAATGAAGATATTAGACTATTTTATGATTGCAAATGGTAAAGAATGTGATTAAAGGCTCTTTTCCTATTTCAAAAGTTTTAGTTTTCGAGGGTAATAGCTATATGTCTGTGGAAAAAATGAAGATATTAGACTATTTTATGATTGCAAATGGTAAAGAATGTGATTAAAGGCTCTTTTCCTATTTCAAAAGTTTTAGTTTTCGAGGGTAATAGCTACGTATGTTGGAAAAAATGAAGATATTAGACTATTTTATGATTGCAAATGGTAAAGAATGTGATTAAAGGCTCTTTTCCTATTTCAAAAGTTTTAGTTTTCGAGGGTAATAGCTATGTCTGTGGAAAAAATGAAGATATTAGACTATTTTATGATTGCACAAGGTAAAGAATGTGATTAAAGGCTCTTTTCCTATTTCAAAAGTTTTAGTTTTCGAGGGTAATAGCTACGTATGTTGAAAAAATGAAGATATTAGACTATTTTATGATTGCAAATGGTAAAGAATGTGATTAAAGGCTCTTTTCCTATTTCAAAAGTTTTAGTTTTCGAGGGTAATAGCTATGTCTGTGGAAAAAATGAAGATATTAGACTATTTTATGATTGCAAATGGTAAAGAATGTGATTAAAGGCTCTTTTCCTATTTCAAAAGTTTTAGTTTTCGAGGGTAATAGCTATGTCTGTGGAAAAAATGAAGATATTAGACTATTTTATGATTGCA
>NW_027066681.1:0-7500 GCF_032884065.1 Artemia franciscana
GTCATTTATATATCCCCCTGTGCACCCCGGCGTCCCCTTTGTAGTTATGTCCCTGTGTCCCGGTCGTCGTCATTTATACTCCCTGTGTCCCGGTGCTTTGTTGATTGCTAATCGAACATTCCTTTTGTCCCGGTCGCTTTCTCTTTGAGTGTCGTCATTTATTTAGATTGTCAGGTTTACCGACTCTTGAACATGCAACATATAATTGTCCATGGGAAAAACAATCCATATTCAGATCTATACCTCATGATTCTAATGATTGCCCTTGAGATTTGTTGATGGTGATTGCTAATTGAACATTCCCTGTGTCCCGGTCGTCATTTATATTCCCAGTCTTCCGGTCGTCATTTGTGTCCCAGTGTTCCCCTTTTAGTTTTTTTTTTATTGGTTTTGACCTTTTTTTAGGTTTTTTTAGTTTTTTTCTTTTTTCTTTTTAGTTTTTTTTTGAAGTTTTTATCTTTTTAGTTTTTTTATTTTTATTTATTTTTTTTAGTTTTCTTTTTCTCCTTTATTTTTCAGTTTTTTTTCCTTTTTTTAGTTTTTTTTCTTTTTTAGTTCTTTTAGTTTTTACCTTTTTTAGTTTTTTTTTGTTTTTTAGATGAAATTTTTTTTTAGTTTTTTTCCTTTTTTTCTTTTTAGTTCTTTATTGGTTTTTACCTTTTTTTTAGCTTTTTTAGTTTTTTTCGTTTTTTGTTTTTACTTTTTTTTTAGTTTTTATCTTTTTTATTTTTTTTTATTTTTATTCTTAATTTTATTAGTTTTCTTTTTCTCTTCTATTTTTCAGTTTTTTCCTTTTTTTTAAGTTTTTTTTTTTAGTTTTTAGTTTTTTTAGTTTTTTTTCCTTTTTTTCTTTTTAGTTTTTTATTGGTTTTTACCTTTTTTTTGGCTTTTTTAGTTTTTTTCGTTTTCTTTTTCTCTTCTATTTTTAAGTTTTTTCCTTTTTTTAAGTTTTTTTTTTAGTTTTTAGTTTTTTTAGTTTTTTATTTTTTTTAGTTTTTTTTAGTTTTTTTTAGTTTTTAGTTTTTTTAGTTTTTTTTTTCTTTTTTTCTTTTTAGTTTTTATTGGTTTTTACCCTTTTTTTTAGCTTTTTTAGTTTTTTTCGTTTTTTCTTTTTACTTTTTTTTTAGTTTTTATCTTTTTTATTTTTTATTTTATTCTTAATTTTATTAGTTTTCTTTTTCTCTTCTATTTTTCAGTTTTTTCCTTTTTTAAAGTTTTTCTTTTAGTTTTTAGTTTTTTTAGTTTTTTTAGTTTTTTAGTTTTTTAGTTTTTTTAGTTTTTTAGCTTTTTTATTTTTTTATTAGTTTTTAGTTTTTTTTTTAGTTTTTGCCTTTTTTTTTAGTTTTTTCAGTTTTTTTTTTTAGTTTTTAGTTTTTTACCTTTTTTGTGGATCGTCACCTGATCCACAGATCCACAGACAACTTATTTTTATATATATAGAAGATATATATATATCTTCTATATATATAAAAATAAGTTGTCTGTCTGTGGATGTGTCAGGTGACGTCACCTGAAAAAACTGGATCAGGTGACGTCAAAACTGAAAAAACTAAAAAAAGGCAAAAACTACAAAAAAAAACTAAAAACTAATAAAAAAAATAAAAAAGCTAAAAAACTAAAAAAACTAAAAAAAGGCAAAAACTACAAAAAAAACTAAAAACTAATAAAAAAGCTAAAAAACTAAAAAAAACTAAAAAAAGGCAAAAACTACAAAAAAAACTAAAAACTAATAAAAAAAATAAAAAAGCTAAAAAACTAAAAAAACTAAAAAAACTAAAAAAGGTAAAAAACTAAAAAAACTAAAAACTAAAAAAAAACTAAAAAAAAAGGAAAAAAACCGAAAAATAAGCTAAAATAAAGGTAAAAACCAATAAAAAACTAAAAAAAAACTGAAAAAACTAAAAAAAGGCAAAAACTACAAAAAAAACTAAAAACTAATAAAAAAAGTAAAAAAGCTAAAAAACTAAAAAAACTAAAAAAACTAAAAAAAGGTAAAAAACTAAAAAAAAATAAAAAAAAAAACAAACTAAAAAAAAGGAAAAAAACTGAAAAATAAGCTAAAATAAAGGTAAAAACCAATAAAAAACTAAAAAGAAAAAAAGGAAAAAACTAAAAAAAATTTTCATCTAAAAAACTAAAAAAAACTAAAAAGGTAAAAACTAAAAGAACTAAAAAAGAAAAAAATAAATGACGACACTCAAAGAGAAAGCGACCAGGACAAAAGGAATGTTCAATTAGCAATCAACAAAGCACCGGGACACAGGGAGTATAAATGACGACCAGGACATAAGTAAAAAAAAAAAACTATCTATCTATAAAAATAAGTTGTCTCTGGATCTGTGGATCGTGGATCAGGTGACGTCACCTGAAAAAACTGGATCAGGTGACGTCAAAACTGAAAAAACTAATAAACGGCAAAAACTACAAAAAAAAACTAAAAACTAATAAAAAAAATAAAAAAGCTAAAAAACTAAAAAAACTAAAAAAAGGCAAAAACTACAAAAAAAACTAAAAACTAATAAAAAAGCTAAAAAACTAAAAAAAAGGCAAAAACTACAAAAAAAACTAAAAACTAATAAAAGAAATAAAAAAGCTAAAAAACTAAAAAAACTAAAAAAACTAAAAAAGGTAAAAAACTAAAAAAACTAAAAACTAAAAAAAAGGAAAAAACTGAAAAATAAGCTAAAATAAAGGTAAAAACCAATAAAAAACTAAAAAAAAAACTGAAAAAACTAAAAAAAGGCAAAAACTAAAAAAAAAACTAAAAATTAATAAAAAAAGTAAAAAAGCTAAAAAACTAAAAAAACTAAAAAAACTAAAAAAACTAAAAAAAGGTAAAAAACTAAAAAAAATAAAAAATAAAAAAAACTAAAAAAAAAGGAAAAAACTGAAAAATAAGCTAAAATAAAGGTAAAAACCAATAAAAAACTAAAAAGAAAAAAAGGAAAAAACTAAAAAAAATTTTCATCTAAAAAACTAAAAAAAACTAAAAAAAGGTAAAAACTAAAAGAACTAAAAAAGAAAAAAATAAATGACGACACTCAAAGAGAAAGCGACCAGGACAAAAGGAATGTTCGATTAGCAATCAACAAAGCACCGGGACACAGGGAGTATAAATGACGACCAGGACATAAGTAAAAAAAAACTAACAAAACTAAAAAGAAGGTAAAAACTACAAAAAAAACTAAAAAGAAAAAAAAACTAAAAACTAATAAAAAAACTAAAAAATCTAAAAATCTAAATAAACTAAAAAAGAAAAAAAAAGGAAAAAAAAAGGAGAAAAACAAAACTAAAAAACGAATGTATATACAGACCGGTACACCGGGATACAAATGACGACCGGGACACAGGGAATATAAATGACGACCGGGACACAGGGACACAACTACAACGGGGACACCGGGGGAAACAGGGGGATATAAATGACGACCGGGACAAAAAAACTAAAAAGAAAAAAAAAACTAAAAACTAATAAAAAAACTAAAAAATCTAAAAATCTAAATAAGCTAAAAAAGAAAAAAAAAGGAAAAAAATAAAGGAGAAAACAAAACTAAAAAACGAATGTATATACAGACCGGGACACCGGGATACAAATGACGACCGGGACACAGGGAATATAAATGACGACCGGGACACAGGGACACAACTACAACGGGGACACCGGGGGAAACAGGGGGATATAAATGACGACCGGGACACCGGGACAGGGAATGGTCGATTAGCAATCACCATCAACAAAGCTCAAGGGCAATCATTAGAATCATGAGGTATAGATCTGAATACAGATTGTTTTCCCATGGACCATTATATGTGGCATGTTCAAGAGTCGGTAAACCTGACAATCTATTTATATGCAAAGACAATGGGACAGCAAAGAATGTTGTATATTCGCAAGTTTTACGTAGTTAAAACCATATATATATATATATATATATATATATATATATATATATATATATATATATATATATATATATATATATATATCTATCTATCTATATTCACAGGTGGGACATAGGGACACAACTACAATGGCGCGTAACTATTATGGCGCGTAACGACTTACGCGCGCGGGGGGGCTTGGGGGGGGGCGCGAAGCGCCCCCACCAACTAGGTGTTGGGGTGGCGCGAGGCGCCACCCCAACAGCTAGTATATATATATATATATATATATATATATATATATATATATATATATATATATATATATATATATATATATATATATATATATATATATATATATATATTTATATATATATATATATATATATATATATATATATATATATATATATATATATATATATATATATATATATATATATATATATATATATATATATATATATATATATATATATATATATATATATATATATATTATATATATATATATATATATATATATATATATATATATATATATATATATATATAATATATATATATATATATATATATATATATATATATATATATATATATATATATATATATATATATATATATATATATATATATATATATAATATATATATATATATATATATATATATATCGAACAGTACGTATTCAGATCTATACCTCATGATTCTAATAATTGCACTTGAGCTCTGTTGATGCTGATTGCTAATCGAACATTCCCTGTGTCCCAGTCGTCATTTGTGTCCCGGTGTCCCAGTCTGTAATTTCTCTTTGAGTGTCCCGGTTGTCATTTATATTCCCTGTGTCCCGGTCGTCATTTGTGTCTCGGTGTCCCGGTCTGTAATTTCTCTTTGAGTGTTCCGGTCGTCATTTATATTCCCTGTGTACATTTACATTCCCTGTGTCCCGGTCGTCATTTATGATTGCCTGTGTACATTTACATTCCCTGTGTCCCGGTCGTCATTTATGATTGCCCTCGAGCTTTGTTGATGGTGATGGCTAATCGAAGATTCCCTGTGTCCCGGTCGTCATTTATATATCCCCCCTGTGGCCCTGGCGTCTTGGTTGCAGTTGTGTCCCTGTGTCCTGGTCGTCATTTATGTTCCCTGTGTCCCGGTCGTTATTAGTGTCCCGGTGTCCCAGTCTGTATTTTCTCTTTGAGTGTCCCGATCGTCATTTATATTCCCTGTGTCCCGGTCGTCATTTGTGTCCCGGTCTGTAATTTCGTCAGTCGACTAACATGAAGTTAGTCGACAAACAACTTCATGACGACATACAGCTCAATCCTTATAATGACGTCAGTCGATAAACATGACGTCAGTCGGCACACAAACATGACGTCAGTCAATAGACACACAAGCAAACAACTTATTTTTATATATATAGAAGATAGATAGATAGATTTACCATTCTTGGAGATCAGCTAGAAACGACATTTTTTTCTCACTGACCAGTTTCTTTCTAACGTGTTTCTAATTTTGGGTTATTATGGGCAGTGATGTGGTCTTTACACAGTTGCAGCTACCGCTGCAACTATTAAAATCATGGTCGTAGTTTTTCTATTGGACTTCAAAGTTTCTCAGATGCAAATGTTTTATTTTTATTTTTTAGTATATCAAACCATAGTCAACTTAATGAATTGCTTTGGAATGATAATATTCAATCTCTAGTCATTTCATTTATCTCTAGAGATAAATATCATTTATAGAAGATATATATATATATATATATACTAGCCATCAAAATGTCTTGGATCCATTTACTTCTTCGGCTTTAGCTCGTCAGATAAATCTTCTTTTTTTTTGTTTACTTAATGTCTTTTATCTACTCCTTTTATTGCCCAAATCTCGATATAGAAATCTCATTTCATATTTTTCCTTGAAAGCCTTAAAATTAATTTGGTCTTAAATGCAATCACTTTTGCTCTTAGGCAGCCTTTGTTTATGATAACATCAAAATTCATAATTCAGTTTAATATTCAGCTACCACAGCTGAGCGGATTTGACACTCTCCTCAGAATCTTGAGGATCGAGTTCAAATCTCCCTGTGGTAGATTGTTTGTCGAGCATAATTAGCTCCTTTATCTGCTATCTGATCAAAAAAATTTTGTTGAGATGTTGTATGTTGTATGTTTTGTTGATTTGTTGTTGGTATTTTTATATATATAGAAGATAGATAGATAGATTTACCATTCCTGGAGATCAGCTAGAAACGATAATACGATAAATAAAAATAAAACATTTGCATCTGAGAAACTTTGAAGTCCAATAGAAAAACTACTGTCTGTGTCTGTCTGTCGAGTGACGTCGTGTCATCATGTCGTCATGTTGTAGAAACGATCTACCACAGGGAGATTTGAACTCGATCCTCTAGATTCTGAGGAGAGTGTCAAATCCGCTCAGCTGTGGTAGCTGAATATTAAACTGAATTATGAATTTTGATGTTATCATAAACAAAGGCTGCCTAAGTGCAAAAGTGATTGCATTTAAGACCAAATTAATTTTAAGGCTTTCAAGGAAAAATATGAAATGGGATTTCTATATCGAGATATGGGCAATAAAAGGAGTAGATAAAAGACATTAAGTAAACAAAAAAAAGAAGATTTATCTGACGAGCTAAAGCCGAAGAAGTAAATGGGTCCAAGACATTTTGATGGCTAGAGATAAATGAAATGACTAGAGATTGAATATTATCATTCCAAAGCAATTCATTAAGTTGACTATGGTTTGATATACTAAAAAATAAAAATAAAACATTTGCATCTGAGAAACTTTGAAGTCCAATAGAAAAACTACGACCATGATTTTAATAGTTGCAGCGGTAGCTGCAACCGTGTAAAGACCACATCACTGCCCATAATAACCCAAAATTAGAAACGCTTTAGAAAGAAACCGGTCAGTGAGAAAAAAAATGTCGTTTCTAGCTGATCTCCAGAAATGGTAAATCTATCTATCTATCTTCTATATATATTAAAATAAGTTGTTTGTTTGTGTGTCTATTGACTGACGTCATATTTTTGTGTCGACTGACGTCATGTTTATCGACTGACGTCATTATAAGGATTGAGCTGTATGTCGTCATGAAGTTGTTTGTCGACTGACTTCATGTTTGTCGACTGACGAAATTACAGACCGGGACACAGGGAATATAAATGACGATCGGGACACTCAAAGAGAAATTACAGACTGGGACACCGGGACACTAATAACGACCGGGACACAGGGAACATAAATGACGACCAGGACACAGGGACACAACTGCAACGAAGACGCCGGGGGCACAGGGGGATATATAAATGACGACCGGGACACAGTGAATGCGATTAGCAATCACCATCAACAAAGCTCAAGGGCAATCATGACGTCATTATAAGATGACACTACAGACCGGGACACCAGGACACAAATGACGACGGGGACAAGGAGAATATAAATAACGACCGGGGGCTTGGGGGGCGCGAAGCACCCCCACAAACTAGGTGTTGTGGTGGCACGAAGCTCCACCCCAACAGCTAGTTTTATCTAAATTTGTCTTAATAGTGAAACGTCTTTTCAAAAATAAACTTATAGGAAT
>NW_027066681.1:12500-17527 GCF_032884065.1 Artemia franciscana
GGAATATAAATGACGCCCGGGACACTCAAAGAGAAATCACAGACTGGAACAACCGGGACACAAATGACGACCGGGACACAGGGAATATAAATGACGACCGGGAGACAGGGACATAACTACAAAGGGGACGCCGGGGTGCACAGGGGGATATATAAATGACGATGGCGACTCAGGGAATGGTCGATTAGCAATCACCATCAACAAAGCTCAAGGGCAATCATTAGAATCATGAGGTATAGATCTGAATACGGATTGTTTTCCCATGGACCATTATATGTTGCATGTTCAAGAGTCGGTAAACCTGAAAATCTATTTATATGCACAGACAATGGGACAGCAAAGAATGTTGTATATTCGCAAGTTTTACGTAGTTAAAAACATATATATATATATATATATATATATATATATATATATATATATATATATATATACATATATATATATATATATATATATATATAATATATATATATATATATCTATCTATATTCACAGGTGGGACATAGGGACACAACTACAATGGCGCGTAGCTAATATGGCGCGTAACGACTTACGCGCACGGGGGGGGCTTGGGGGGGGGGGGCGCGAAGCGCCCCCACCAACTAGGTGTTGGGGTGGCGCGAAGCGCCACCCCAACAGCTAGTATATTATAAAATCACGGGCCTGTAGCAAGCCCGTTGATTCAGACACATTCCATACGGCTGGTCAAACTGCAGAATGAATGAATGAACTTTATTATGCGTAAAAGTACAAAAAAAAAACACAAAGTACGGAGTATTATCAATAAACAAAGACAAAAACGATAAACAGCAAGAAAAAAAAATTCAAACTGACAAAAGACAACATGGACTAATTAACCAGTATCAATATGGAAAAAAGGCTGCAGAGGGTCGTAAACGTGAATAAAGTAGATAGTCTTTTTTACATAAATCATCACTGGAAAAACGAATCCAAGAAGGCATATCTATTAAACCAAAATCAAGCAATTATTTTTCTGTTTTGGTGCCATCTAGGAAGCCGGAGGAGGAATTTGCAATATCTGAAATAAGCCGCACGTAGAGTATGGCGATTTTTCTTACGTAATAGATGAGCCATGTCTGAATAAGAACAAAAGACAGGGACGCAATAAGCGCACAAAACCGTTGTGGTTGTAACGGCTTTTGTTGGGGATATTTTTCCGTAAACGACGCGTAGATTTTTCACGGCTTGATTCACTAGGGATGAAAAGGTAGTGGAAAGTGTTGGACCGACACACAGACCAAGCTAATTACCTAAAGAAGAACATGGCAGAATTGCAGTCCCAGCAACGAATGGAGCGACCACATAAGGGCTATTAAAACAAATAAACTCGCATTTAGACGCATTAACTGACAGTCCAATCCTAGAAAGCTCATTGGTTAATATAGTATAATTAGAAAGCAATCCACGGCGAGTCCGGGCAACAAGAGGAAGGTCATCTGCATATGCAATAGAAGACAAACCAATATTACCGTAAGAAACAGAACGCAGACACGATGCAAGCACACATTTAAATATACTAGAAGACAATACGGCAGAAGTTGCAACCTATCTATTTCTAGCAGCAGTTTTCACACCATGAAGTAGCAAAAACCATGAGACTAAGTCGAAAATCTTCTGAGAAAAAAGGAATAAAACAAGAGCTAAAAGCTCATATGGCACTTGTGACGAGGTCGGAAGAGCCAAGAGCTCATATGGCATGAGCTCTAGCAAAATTATAAGAATTAATAGATTAATTTAAAAGAAAAATCAGAGGCTTAATGCCGGTCGGCATTTAAAATAAGAGCTCTGAGACACAAGGTCCTTTTAAATATCAAAATTCATTAAGATCCGATAACCCACTCGCAAGTTAAAAATACCTAATTTTTTCTAATTTTTTCCTCTCCCTTCAGCCCCCCCCCCAGAGGGTTGAATCGGGGAAATCAACTTTATCAAATCAATTTGTGCAGGTCCCTGACACGCTTACCAATTTTCATTGTCCTAGCACGTCCAGAAGTAGCAAACTCGCAAAAGCACTGAACCCCAATTACTACCCCAAGAGTTAATTATCACCCCCCTTCAACTCCCCCAAAGAGAGCGAATCCATTTCGGTTATGTCAGTCACGTATCTAGGACTTGTGCTTATTCTTCCCACCTAGTTTCATCCTGATCACTCCACTCTAAGCTTTTTCCAAGATTTCATGTCCCCCCCAAATCCCCCCAATGACACTGGATCCGGTCGGGATTTAAAACATGAGATCTGAGTTAGGATGTCCTTCTAAATATGGAACTTCATCCGATGAAATTCAAGATCTGATCACTCCTTTGTAAGTTAAAAATACCTCATTTTTTCAAATTTTTCAGAATTAACTCTGCCCCCAACTCCCCAAAAGAGAGTGAATTCGTTCTGTTTATGTCAATCACGTATCTAGGACTTGTGCTTATTTTTTCCCACTAAGTTTCATTCTGATCCCTCCACTCTTAAGTATTTTCCAAGATTTTAGGTTTCCCCCCTCCAATGTCACCTGATCCCGTAGGAATTTAAAATAAGAGCTCTGAGACATGATATCCTTCTAAATATCAAATTTAGGTAAGATCCTATCTAATTTTTTTACTCCCACTCCCCCCCCCCCCAGATAGTAGAATGGGGGAAACAACTATTTCAAATTTAATCTGGTCTGGTCCCTGATACGCCTGTCAAATTTCATCGTCCTAGCTTATCTGGAAGTGCCTAAACTAGCAAGACCGGGACTGACAGACCGACAGAATTTGCGATCACTGTATGTCACTTGGTAAATACCAAGTGCCATACAAAGTAATTTTTCTCTGGGATGGAACATTTGGTTGAAGGTTGGCTTCAGTATGACTTGGAAAAGGAAAATTTGGAAAATTTTGGAAAAGGGTTATTTCCAGGCTTTGGGCAAGCCATGGGTGGAAGTAGTTGTAGGCCCTACTAAACTGAAGGAAAACTCGACTTCCTTAAAACTTGAAACCCCCTCCCCCTCGCCCTATTTTAGATAAGGCTTGTGATATCAGAGCTCGATATGAGCCCTGATCCTAGCCATCTTTGGTCTGGCTTTCATTTGGATCCGTTGCTCCATTTGCAAGTTATACTAAATTAAACAAAAAGCTTGACTTTTCCAGCACTTAAAACCCACTCCCCCTCGTTCTATTTTAGCTAGGGTTTTCATCTCAAAACTTGATGCCTGTCGCGGTCTTAGGCACCTTTGGTTTAATCTTCACTGAGATCCATCAATCTCTCGCAAGTTACACTGAATTAAATGAAAAACTTAAAGCCCCTCCCCCTAATTAAGCTAGGGTCTTCATCTCCAAACATTGTGTCTTAAGGTTTTTGGCATCTTTGGCTTGCCTTTCATTGAGATCCATTACTTCATTCGCAAGTTAAACTGAGTCAAACAAAAACTCAACTTATTTAGCACTTAAAGCCCCCCCTCGCCCTAATTAAGCTTGGGTCTCCATCCCAGAACTCAATGCATATCATACTCTTAGGCATCTTTATTCAATTTTCATCGAAATTCATCTCTCCATTTGCAAGTTACAGTGAATTAAATTAAAAGTCAAATTTTTTTAACACTTAAAGCCCCATCGCCCTAATTAATTTCAATTTTAATCCAAATAGTTCAATTTTAATACAAATCTGACTGGCGGTTCTCCCGCTATACTCGATTGCACAGACGGGCGGACAGAAAGACAGATCTCAAAAAACCTATCTTGATGGATATTTTTCCACTATCCAAACAGGTGATGATGCCTGGATGATGATATGCTATGTTTTTTGTTTTTTTTATCTAATGAGCCAACATGGCTACCTAAGGACGTTGCAAAATCCATCCGTCCGTCTGTCTGTCTGTCCGTCCGTCTGTGTAATCACGTATAGGGGGAGGGGGGCGCTGGTTGTATTTGGATGAAAATTTTGATGGCCAGATTTGGTGCCAAGGATCATGAGACACATCAAGTTGAAAGATGAAGACCCTAGCTCAAATAAAACAGGGGGGAGAGGGCTTTACCGGCTAATAACAGTTTTTCTTTAATTCAGAGTAACTTGCGACTAAAGTGATGGATCTGAATGAAAATTGAACCAAAGAGGCCTAAGACCATGACACATATCACATTTTGAGATAAAGACCCTAGCTCAAATATAACAAGGGGGAGTTGGTTTTAATTCCTGAAAAATTTAAGTTTTCTGTTTAATTTAGTATAACTGGCAAATGGAGTAACGGATCCGAATGTAAACTAGACCAAAGATGCCTAAGATCTGGTTCAAGTTCTGGTATCACAAACCCTAAATCAAATAGGGCGAGTGGGAGAGGGTTTCAAGTCTTAAGAAAGTTGAGTTTTCCTTTAATCTAGTAGGGCCTATAACTTATGAATGGAGTGACAAATCTGAAGTCATATTCGTCTAAATACCTTAATTTGCTGGAACGAATTTGACAAAATACCACTGCATTGGATCCAGCTAGAATTCCCTAGACTTGTTTATTGCAGACAACATCTAGATGGGCAAAGATTCATAGCTTCAGTAGTTTTATCAATAATATGGTCCTGAAGGTCCTGAAATCTGGTTCAGTTGACGAGATGATGAAACTTAAACACTAATATCAGAAATATAAGCCCAAATGGACTACAGTATGCAACATTTAGCACAAAACAAGGGATTTTAGTTCACTGTCGACCAGTGAACTGTGAAATAATTTCAATTTTCTTTGTTATATAACTTTTAAAACAAAAGTGTTAATCATGCTATAATTTTTTTCCCTCAAAAACAAATACCTTATTTCAAATCCAAAAATAGTGCATGGAGCTATATCTGAGTTTACTCTAAATCTAAAGGGTGATGTTTTCTTGTACATTGCCAAAGCACAGACACACAAAATTTTCGTGTCAAAGGTAAAGTATTTGAAAACAAGTACATTAAAAGTATCTTAAGTAATAAGTATTTCGTAATCTTACTTAAGTATCAAGTAATAAGTACACCCTAGATTTTTTACTTAAGTACAAGTACAAGT
>NW_027066682.1:0-17543 GCF_032884065.1 Artemia franciscana
CCTAATATCTCGAAAACTAAAACTTTTGAAATAGGAAAAGAGCCTTTAAGCACTTTCGTTACCATTTGCATCATAAAATAGTCTAATATCTTCATTTTTTTCAACATACGTAGCTATTACCCTCGAAAACTAAAACTTTTGAATAGGAAAAGAGCCTTTAATCACTTTCTTTACCATGTGCAATCATAAAATAGTCTAATATCTTCATTTTTTCCAACATACGTAGCTATTACCCTCGAAAACTAAAACTTTTGACATAGGAAAAGAGCCTTTAATCACATTCTTTACCATTTGCAATCATAAAATAGTCTAATATCTTCATTTTTTCAACATACGTAGCTATTACCCTCGAAAACTAAAACTTTTGAAATAGGAAAAGAGCCTTTAATCACTTTCGTTACCATTTGCAATCATAAAATAGTCTAATATCTTCATTTTTTCAACATACGTAGCTATTACCCTCGAAAACTAAAACTTTTGAAATAGGAAAAGAGCCTTTAATCACATTCTTTACCATTTGCAATCATAAAATAGTCTAATATCTTCATTTTTTCAACATACGTAGCTATTACCCTCGAAAACTAAAACTTTTGAAATAGGAAAAGAGCCTTTAATCACATTCTTTACCATTTGCAATCATAAAATAGTCTAATATCTTCATTTTTTCCAACATACGTAGCTATTACCCTCGAAAACTAAAACTTTTGAAATAGGAAAAGAGCCTTTAATCACATTCTTTACCATTTGCAATCATAAAATAGTCTAATATCTTCATTTTTTCCAACATACGTAGCTATTACCCTCGAAAACTAAAACTTTTGAAATAGGAAAAGAGCCTTTAATCACATTCTTTACATTTGCAATCATAAAATAGTCTAATATCTTCATTTTTTCAACATACGTAGCTATTACCCTCGAAAACTAAAACTTTTGAAATAGGAAAAGAGCCTTTAATCACATTCTTTACCATTTGCAATCATAAAATAGTCTAATATCTTCATTTTTTCAACATACGTAGCTATTACCCTCGAAAACTAAAACTTTTGAAATAGGAAAAGAGCCTTTAATCACATTCTTTACCATGTGCAATCATAAAATAGTCTAATATCTTCATTTTTTCAACATACGTAGCTATTACCCTCGAAAACTAAAACTTTTGAAATAGGAAAAGAGCCTTTAATCACATTCTTTACCATTTGCAATCATAAAATAGTCTAATATCTTCATTTTTTCAACATACGTAGCTATTACCCTCGAAAACTAAAACTTTTGAATAGGAAAAGAGCCTTTAATCACATTCTTTACCATTTGCAATCATAAAATAGTCTAATATCTTCATTTTTTCAACATACGTAGCTATTACCCTCGAAAACTAAAACTTTTGAAATAGGAAAAGAGCCTTTAATCACATTCTTTACCATTTGCAATCATAAAATAGTCTAATATCTTCATTTTTTCAACATACGTAGCTATTACCCTCGAAAACTAAAACTTTTGACATAGGAAAAAGCCTTTAATCACATTCTTTACCATTTGCAATCATAAAATAGTCTAATATCTTCATTTTTTCAACATACGTAGCTATTACCCTCGAAAACTAAAACTTTTGACATAGGAAAAGAGCCTTTAATCACATTCTTTACCATTTGCAATCATAAAATAGTCTAATATCTTCATTTTTCCAACATACGTAGCTATTACCCTCGAAAACTAAAACTTTTGAAATAGGAAAAGAGCCTTTAATCACATTCTTTACCATTTCAATCATAAAATAGTCTAATATCTTCATTTTTTCAACATACGTAGCTATTACCCTCGAAAACTAAAACTTTTGAAATAGGAAAAGAGCCTTTAATCACATTCTTTACCATTTGCAATCATAAAATAGTCTAATATCTTCATTTTTTCAACATACGTAGCTATTACCCTCGAAAACTAAAACTTTTGAAATAGGAAAAGAGCCTTTAATCACATTCTTTACCATTTGCAATCATAAAATAGTCTAATATCTTCATTTTTCCAACATACGTAGCTATTACCCTCGAAAACTAAAACTTTTGAAATAGGAAAAGAGCCTTTAATCACATTCTTTACCATTTGCAATCATAAAATAGTCTAATATCTTCATTTTTTCAACATACGTAGCTATTACCCTCGAAAACTAAAACTTTTGAATAGGAAAAGAGCCTTTAATCACATTCTTTACCATGTGCAATCATAAAATAGTCTAATATCTTCATTTTTTCCAACATACGTAGCTATTACCCTCGAAAACTAAAACTTTTGAAATAGGAAAAGAGCCTTTAATCACATTCTTTACCATTTGCAATCATAAAATAGTCTAATATCTTCATTTTTTCAACATACGTAGCTATTACCCTCGAAAACTAAAACTTTTGAAATAGGAAAAGAGCCTTTAATCACATTCTTTACCATGTGCAATCATAAAATAGTCTAATATCTTCATTTTTCCAACATACGTAGCTATTACCCTCGAAAACTAAAACTTTTGAAATAGGAAAAGAGCCTTTAATCACATTCTTTACCATTGTGCAATCATAAAATAGTCTAATATCTTCATTTTTTCAACATACGTAGCTATTACCCTCGAAAACTAAAACTTTTGAAATAGGAAAAGAGCCTTTAAGCACATTTCTAATATCTTCATTTTTTCAACATACGTAGCTATTACCCTCGAAAACTAAAACTTTTGAAATAGGAAAAGAGCCTTTAATCACATTCTTTACCATTTGCAATCATAAAATAGTCTAATATCTTCATTTTTTCAACATACGTAGCTATTACCCTCGAAAACTAAAACTTTTGAAATAGGAAAAGAGCCTTTAATCACATTCTTTACCATTGCAATCATAAAATAGTCTAATATCTTCATTTTTTCAACATACGTAGCTATTACCCTCGAAAACTAAAACTTTTGAAATAGGAAAAGAGCCTTTAATCACATTCTTTACCATTTGCAATCATAAAATAGTCTAATATCTTCATTTTTTCAACATACGTAGCTATTACCCTCGAAAACTAAAACTTTTGAATAGGAAAAGAGCCTTTAATCACATTCTTTACCATTTGCAATCATAAAATAGTCTAATATCTTCATTTTTTCAACATACGTAGCTATTACCCTCGAAAACTAAAACTTTTGAAATAGGAAAAGAGCCTTT
Source organism: Artemia franciscana (assembly GCF_032884065.1). Lineage (NCBI taxonomy): Eukaryota > Metazoa > Arthropoda > Branchiopoda > Anostraca > Artemiidae > Artemia > Artemia franciscana. The sequence continues at coordinate 3,183 of NW_027066682.1, forward strand.
AATCACATTCTTTACCATTTGCAATCATAAAATAGTCTAATATCTTCATTTTTCCAACATACGTAGCTATTACCCTCGAAAACTAAAACTTTTGAAATAGGAAAAGAGCCTTTAATCACATTCTTTACCATGTGCAATCATAACGTAGTCTAATATCTTCATTTTTTCCAACATACGTAGCTATTACCCTCGAAAACTAAAACTTTTGAAATAGGAAAAGAGCCTTTAATCACATTCTTTACCATTTGCAATCATAAAATAGTCTAATATCTTCATTTTTTCAACATACGTAGCTATTACCCTCGAAAACTAAAACTTTTGAAATAGGAAAAGAGCCTTTAATCACATTCTTTACCATGTGCAATCATAAAATAGTCTAATATCTTCATTTTTTCAACATACGTAGCTATTACCCTCGAAAACTAAAACTTTTGAATAGGAAAAGAGCCTTTAATCACATTCTTTACCATTGCAATCATAAAATAGTCTAATATCTTCATTTTTTCAACATACGTAGCTATTACCCTCGAAAACTAAAACTTTTGAAATAGGAAAAGAGCCTTTAATCACATTCTTTACCATTTGCAATCATAAAATAGTCTAATATCTTCATTTTTTCAACATACGTAGCTATTACCCTCGAAAACTAAAACTTTTGACATAGGAAAAGAGCCTTTAATCACATTCTTTACCATTTGCAATCATAAAATAGTCTAATATCTTCATTTTTTCAACATACGTAGCTATTACCCTCGAAAACTAAAACTTTTGAATAGGAAAAGAGCCTTTAATCACATTCTTTACCATTTGCAATCATAAAATAGTCTAATATCTTCATTTTTTCAACATACGTAGCTATTACCCTCGAAAACTAAAACTTTTGAAATAGGAAAAGAGCCTTTAATCACATTCTTTACCATTTGCAATCATAAAATAGTCTAATATCTTCATTTTTTCAACATACGTAGCTATTACCCTCGAAAACTAAAACTTTTGAAATAGGAAAAGAGCCTTTAATCACATTCTTTACCATGTTTGCAATCATAAAATAGTCTAATATCTTCATTTTTTCAACATACGTAGCTATTACCCTCGAAAACTAAAACTTTTGAATAGGAAAAGAGCCTTTAATCACATTCTTTACCATTTGCAATCATAAAATAGTCTAATATCTTCATTTTTTCAACATACGTAGCTATTACCCTCGAAAACTAAAACTTTTGAAATAGGAAAAGAGCCTTTAATCACATTCTTTACCATTGCAATCATAAAATAGTCTAATATCTTCATTTTTTCAACATACGTAGCTATTACCCTCGAAAACTAAAACTTTTGAATAGGAAAAGAGCCTTTAATCACATTCTTTACCATTTGCAATCATAAAATAGTCTAATATCTTCATTTTTTCAACATACGTAGCTATTACCCTCGAAAACTAAAACTTTTGAAATAGGAAAAGAGCCTTTAATCACATTCTTTACCATTTGCAATCATAAAATAGTCTAATATCTTCATTTTTTCAACATACGTAGCTATTACCCTCGAAAACTAAAACTTTTGAAATAGGAAAAGAGCCTTTAATCACATTCTTTACCATTGCAATCATAAAATAGTCTAATATCTTCATTTTTTCAACATACGTAGCTATTACCCTCGAAAACTAAAACTTTTGAAATAGGAAAAGAGCCTTTAATCACATTCTTTACCATGTGCAATCATAAAATAGTCTAATATCTTCATTTTTTCCAACATACGTAGCTATTACCCTCGAAAACTAAAACTTTTGAAATAGGAAAAGAGCCTTTAATCACATTCTTTACCATTGTGCAATCATAAAATAGTCTAATATCTTCATTTTTTCAACATACGTAGCTATTACCCTCGAAAACTAAAACTTTTGAAATAGGAAAAGAGCCTTTAATCACATTCTTTACCATGTGCAATCATAAAATAGTCTAATATCTTCATTTTTTCAACATACGTAGCTATTACCCTCGAAAACTAAAACTTTTGAAATAGGAAAAGAGCCTTTAATCACATTCTTTACCATTTGCAATCATAAAATAGTCTAATATCTTCATTTTTCAACATACGTAGCTATTACCCTCGAAAACTAAAACTTTTGATAGGAAAAGAGCCTTTAATCACATTCTTTACCATGTGCAATCATAAAATAGTCTAATATCTTCATTTTTTCAACATACGTAGCTATTACCCTCGAAAACTAAAACTTTTGAAATAGGAAAAGAGCCTTTAATCACATTCTTTACCATTTGCAATCATAAAATAGTCTAATATCTTCATTTTTTCAATATACGTAGCTATTACCCTCGAAAACTAAAACTTTTGCATATATACCCTCAAAAACTAAAACTTTTGACATAGGAAAAGAGCCTTTAATCACATTCTTTACCATTTGCAATCATAAAATAGTCTAATATCTTCATTTTTTCAACATACGTAGCTATTACCCTCGAAAACTAAAACTTTTGAAATAGGAAAAGAGCCTTTAATCACATTCTTTACCATGTGCAATCATAAAATAGTCTAATATCTTCATTTTTTCCAACATACGTAGCTATTACCCTCGAAAACTAAAACTTTTGAAATAGGAAAAGAGCCTTTAATCACATTCTTTACCATGTGCAATCATAAAATAGTCTAATATCTTCATTTTTTCAACATACGTAGCTATTACCCTCGAAAACTAAAACTTTTGAAATAGGAAAAGAGCCTTTAATCACATTCTTTACCATTTGCAATCATAAAATAGTCTAATATCTTCATTTTTTCAACATACGTAGCTATTACCCTCGAAAACTAAAACTTTTGAATAGGAAAAGAGCCTTTAATCACATTCTTTACCATTTGCAATCATAAAATAGTCTAATATCTTCATTTTTTCAACATACGTAGCTATTACCCTCGAAAACTAAAACTTTTGAAATAGGAAAAGAGCCTTTAATCACATTCTTTACCATTTGCAATCATAAAATAGTCTAATATCTTCATTTTTTCAACATACGTAGCTATTACCCTCGAAAACTAAAACTTTTGAATAGGAAAAGAGCCTTTAATCACATTCTTTACCATTTGCAATCATAAAATAGTCTAATATCTTCATTTTTTCAACATACGTAGCTATTACCCTCGAAAACTAAAACTTTTGAAATAGGAAAAGAGCCTTTAATCACATTCTTTACCATTTGCAATCATAAAATAGTCTAATATCTTCATTTTTTCAACATACGTAGCTATTACCCTCGAAAACTAAAACTTTTGAAATAGGAAAAGAGCCTTTAATCACATTCTTTACCATTTGCAATCATAAAATAGTCTAATATCTTCATTTTTTCAACATACGTAGCTATTACCCTCGAAAACTAAAACTTTTGAAATAGGAAAAGAGCCTTTAATCACATTCTTTACCATTTGCAATCATAAAATAGTCTAATATCTTCATTTTTTCAACATACGTAGCTATTACCCTCGAAAACTAAAACTTTTGAATAGGAAAAGAGCCTTTAATCACATTCTTTACCATTTGCAATCATAAAATAGTCTAATATCTTCATTTTTTCAACATACGTAGCTATTACCCTCGAAAACTAAAACTTTTGAAATAGGAAAAGAGCCTTTAATCACATTCTTTACCATTTGCAATCATAAAATAGTCTAATATCTTCATTTTTCAACATACGTAGCTATTACCCTCGAAAACTAAAACTTTTGAAATAGGAAAAGAGCCTTTAATCACATTCTTTACCATTTGCAATCATAAAATAGTCTAATATCTTCATTTTTTCAACATACGTAGCTATTACCCTCGAAAACTAAAACTTTTGAAATAGGAAAAGAGCCTTTAATCACATTCTTTACCATTTGCAATCATAAAATAGTCTAATATCTTCATTTTTTCAACATACGTAGCTATTACCCTCGAAAACTAAAACTTTTGAAATAGGAAAAGAGCCTTTAATCACATTCTTTACCATGTGCAATCATAAAATAGTCTAATATCTTCATTTTTTCCAACATACGTAGCTATTACCCTCGAAAACTAAAACTTTTGAAATAGGAAAAGAGCCTTTAATCACATTCTTTACCATTTGCAATCATAAAATAGTCTAATATCTTCATTTTTTCAACATACGTAGCTATTACCCTCGAAAACTAAAACTTTTGAAATAGGAAAAGAGCCTTTAATCACATTCTTTACCATTTGCAATCATAAAATAGTCTAATATCTTCATTTTTTCAACATACGTAGCTATTACCCTCGAAAACTAAAACTTTTGAAATAGGAAAAGAGCCTTTAATCACATTCTTTACCATTTGCAATCATAAAATAGTCTAATATCTTCATTTTTTCAACATACGTAGCTATTACCCTCGAAAACTAAAACTTTTGAAATAGGAAAAGAGCCTTTAATCACATTCTTTACCATTTGCAATCATAAAATAGTCTAATATCTTCATTTTTTCAACATACGTAGCTATTACCCTCGAAAACTAAAACTTTTGAATAGGAAAAGAGCCTTTAATCACATTCTTTACCATGTGCAATCATAAAATAGTCTAATATCTTCATTTTTTCAACATACGTAGCTATTACCCTCGAAAACTAAAACTTTTGAAATAGGAAAAGAGCCTTTAATCACATTCTTTACCATTTCAATCATAAAATAGTCTAATATCTTCATTTTTTCAACATACGTAGCTATTACCCTCGAAAACTAAAACTTTTGAAATAGGAAAAGAGCCTTTAATCACATTCTTTACCATTTGCAATCATAAAATAGTCTAATATCTTCATTTTTTCAACATACGTAGCTATTACCCTCGAAAACTAAAACTTTTGAAATAGGAAAAGAGCCTTTAATCACATTCTTTACCATTTGCAATCATAAAATAGTCTAATATCTTCATTTTTTCAACATACGTAGCTATTACCCTCGAAAACTAAAACTTTTGAAATAGGAAAAGAGCCTTTAATCACATTCTTTACCATTTGCAATCATAAAATAGTCTAATATCTTCATTTTTTCAACATACGTAGCTATTACCCTCGAAAACTAAAACTTTTGAATAGGAAAAGAGCCTTTAATCACATTCTTTACCATTTGCAATCATAAAATAGTCTAATATCTTCATTTTTTCCAACATACGTAGCTATTACCCTCGAAAACTAAAACTTTTGACATAGGAAAAGAGCCTTTAATCACATTCTTTACCATTTGCAATCATAAAATAGTCTAATATCTTCATTTTTTCAACATACGTAGCTATTACCCTCGAAAACTAAAACTTTTGAAATAGGAAAAGAGCCTTTAATCACATTCTTTACCATGTGCAATCATAAAATAGTCTAATATCTTCATTTTTTCAACATACGTAGCTATTACCCTCGAAAACTAAAACTTTTGAAATAGGAAAAGAGCCTTTAATCACATTCTTTACCATTGTGCAATCATAAAAAGTCTAATATCTTCATTTTTTCAACATACGTAGCTATTACCCTCGAAAACTAAAACTTTTGAAATAGGAAAAGAGCCTTTAAGCACATTTCTAATATCTTCATTTTTTCAACATACGTAGCTATTACCCTCGAAAACTAAAACTTTTGAAATAGGAAAAGAGCCTTTAATCACATTCTTTACCATTTGCAATCATAAAATAGTCTAATATCTTCATTTTTTTCAACATACGTAGCTATTACCCTCGAAAACTAAAACTTTTGAAATAGGAAAAGAGCCTTTAATCACATTCTTTACCATGTGCAATCATAAAATAGTCTAATATCTTCATTTTTTCCAACATACGTAGCTATTACCCTCGAAAACTAAAACTTTTGAAATAGGAAAAGAGCCTTAATCACTTCTTTACCATTTGCAATCATAAAATAGTCTAATATCTTCATTTTTTCAACATACGTAGCTATTACCCTCGAAAACTAAAACTTTTGACATAGGAAAAGAGCCTTTAATCACATTCTTTACCATTTGCAATCATAAAATAGTCTAATATCTTCATTTTTTCAACATACGTAGCTATTACCCTCGAAAACTAAAACTTTTGAAATAGGAAAAGAGCCTTTAATCACATTCTTTACCATTTGCAATCATAAAATAGTCTAATATCTTCATTTTTTCAACATACGTAGCTATTACCCTCGAAAACTAAAACTTTTGAAATAGGAAAAGAGCCTTTAATCACATTCTTTACCATTTGCAATCATAAAATAGTCTAATATCTTCATTTTTTCAACATACGTAGCTATTACCCTCGAAAACTAAAACTTTTGAAATAGGAAAAGAGCCTTTAATCACATTCTTTACCATTTGCAATCATAAAATAGTCTAATATCTTCATTTTTTCAACATACGTAGCTATTACCCTCGAAAACTAAAACTTTTGAAATAGGAAAAGAGCCTTTAATCACATTCTTTACCATGTGCAATCATAAAATAGTCTAATATCTTCATTTTTTCAACATACGTAGCTATTACCCTCGAAAACTAAAACTTTTGAAATAGGAAAAGAGCCTTTAATCACATTCTTTACCATTTGCAATCATAAAATAGTCTAATATCTTCATTTTTTCAACATACGTAGCTATTACCCTCGAAAACTAAAACTTTTGAAATAGGAAAAGAGCCTTTAATCACATTCTTTACCATTTGCAATCATAAAATAGTCTAATATCTTCATTTTTTCAACATACGTAGCTATTACCCTCGAAAACTAAAACTTTTGAAATAGGAAAAGAGCCTTTAATCACATTCTTTACCATGTGCAATCATAAAATAGTCTAATATCTTCATTTTTCCAACATACGTAGCTATTACCCTCGAAAACTAAAACTTTTGAAATAGGAAAAGAGCCTTTAATCACATTCTTTACCATTTGCAATCATAAAATAGTCTAATATCTTCATTTTTTCAACATACGTAGCTATTACCCTCGAAAACTAAAACTTTTGAAATAGGAAAAGAGCCTTTAATCACATTCTTTACCATTTGCAATCATAAAATAGTCTAATATCTTCATTTTTTCAACATACGTAGCTATTACCCTCGAAAACTAAAACTTTTGAAATAGGAAAAGAGCCTTTAATCACATTCTTTACCGTTTGCAATCATAAAATAGTCTAATATCTTCATTTTTTCAACATACGTAGCTATTACCCTCGAAAACTAAAACTTTTGAAATAGGAAAAGAGCCTTTAATCACATTCTTTACCATTTGCAATCATAAAATAGTCTAATATCTTCATTTTTTCAACATACGTAGCTATTACCCTCGAAAACTAAAACTTTTGAAATAGGAAAAGAGCCTTTAATCACATTCTTTACCATGTGCAATCATAAAATAGTCTAATATCTTCATTTTTTCAACATACGTAGCTATTACCCTCGAAAACTAAAACTTTTGAAATAGGAAAAGAGCCTTTAATCACATTCTTTACCATTTGCAATCATAAAATAGTCTAATATCTTCATTTTTTCAACATACGTAGCTATTACCCTCGAAAACTAAAACTTTTGAAATAGGAAAAGAGCCTTTAATCACATTCTTTACCATTTGCAATCATAAAATAGTCTAATATCTTCATTTTTTCAACATACGTAGCTATTACCCTCGAAAACTAAAACTTTTGAAATAGGAAAAGAGCCTTTAATCACATTCTTTACCATTGCAATCATAAAATAGTCTAATATCTTCATTTTTTCAACATACGTAGCTATTACCCTCGAAAACTAAAACTTTTGAAATAGGAAAAGAGCCTTTAATCACATTCTTTACCATTTGCAATCATAAAATAGTCTAATATCTTCATTTTTTCCAACATACGTAGCTATTACCCTCGAAAACTAAAACTTTTGAAATAGGAAAAGAGCCTTTAATCACATTCTTTACCATTGTGCAATCATAAAATAGTCTAATATCTTCATTTTTTCAACATACGTAGCTATTACCCTCGAAAACTAAAACTTTTGAAATAGGAAAAGAGCCTTTAATCACATTCTTTACCATGTGCAATCATAAAATAGTCTAATATCTTCATTTTTTCAACATACGTAGCTATTACCCTCGAAAACTAAAACTTTTGAAATAGGAAAAGAGCCTTTAATCACATTCTTTACCATTTGCAATCATAAAATAGTCTAATATCTTCATTTTTTCAACATACGTAGCTATTACCCTCGAAAACTAAAACTTTTGAAATAGGAAAAGAGCCTTTAATCACATTCTTTACCATGTGCAATCATAAAATAGTCTAATATCTTCATTTTTTCAACATACGTAGCTATTACCCTCGAAAACTAAAACTTTTGAAATAGGAAAAGAGCCTTTAATCACATTCTTTACCATTTGCAATCATAAAATAGTCTAATATCTTCATTTTTTCAACATACGTAGCTATTACCCTCGAAAACTAAAACTTTTGAAATAGGAAAAGAGCCTTTAATCACATTCTTTACCATTTGCAATCATAAAATAGTCTAATATCTTCATTTTTTCAACATACGTAGCTATTACCCTCGAAAACTAAAACTTTTGAAATAGGAAAAGAGCCTTTAATCACATTCTTTACCATGTGCAATCATAAAATAGTCTAATATCTTCATTTTTTCCAACATACGTAGCTATTACCCTCGAAAACTAAAACTTTTGAAATAGGAAAAGAGCCTTTAATCACATTCTTTACCATGTGCAATCATAAAATAGTCTAATATCTTCATTTTTTCCAACATACGTAGCTATTACCCTCGAAAACTAAAACTTTTGAAATAGGAAAAGAGCCTTTAATCACATTCTTTACCATTTGCAATCATAAAATAGTCTAATATCTTCATTTTTTCAACATACGTAGCTATTACCCTCGAAAACTAAAACTTTTGAAATAGGAAAAGAGCCTTTAATCACATTCTTTACCATTTGCAATCATAAAATAGTCTAATATCTTCATTTTTTCAACATACGTAGCTATTACCCTCGAAAACTAAAACTTTTGAAATAGGAAAAGAGCCTTTAATCACATTCTTTACCATTTGCAATCATAAAATAGTCTAATATCTTCATTTTTTCAACATACGTAGCTATTACCCTCGAAAACTAAAACTTTTGAAATAGGAAAAGAGCCTTTAATCACATTCTTTACCATTTGCAATCATAAAATAGTCTAATATCTTCATTTTTTCAACATACGTAGCTATTACCCTCGAAAACTAAAACTTTTGAAATAGGAAAAGAGCCTTTAATCACATTCTTTACCATTTGCAATCATAAAATAGTCTAATATCTTCATTTTTTCAACATACGTAGCTATTACCCTCGAAAACTAAAACTTTTGAAATAGGAAAAGAGCCTTTAATCACATTCTTTACCATGTGCAATCATAAAATAGTCTAATATCTTCATTTTTTCAACATACGTAGCTATTACCCTCGAAAACTAAAACTTTTGAAATAGGAAAAGAGCCTTTAATCACATTCTTTACCATTTGCAATCATAAAATAGTCTAATATCTTCATTTTTTCAATATACGTAGCTATTACCCTCGAAAACTAAAACTTTTGATAGCTATTACCCTCGAAAACTAAAACTTTTGAAATAGGAAAAGAGCCTTTAATCACATTCTTTACCATTTGCAATCATAAAATAGTCTAATATCTTCATTTTTTCCAACATACGTAGCTATTACCCTCGAAAACTAAAACTTTTGAAATAGGAAAAGAGCCTTTAATCACATTCTTTACCATGTGCAATCATAAAATAGTCTAATATCTTCATTTTTTCCAACATACGTAGCTATTACCCTCGAAAACTAAAACTTTTGAAATAGGAAAAGAGCCTTTAATCACATTCTTTACCATTGCAATCATAAAATAGTCTAATATCTTCATTTTTTCAACATACGTAGCTATTACCCTCGAAAACTAAAACTTTTGAAATAGGAAAAGAGCCTTTAATCACATTCTTTACCATTGCAATCATAAAATAGTCTAATATCTTCATTTTTTCAACATACGTAGCTATTACCCTCGAAAACTAAAACTTTTGAATAGGAAAAGAGCCTTTAATCACATTCTTTACCATTTGCAATCATAAAATAGTCTAATATCTTCATTTTTTCAACATACGTAGCTATTACCCTCGAAAACTAAAACTTTTGAAATAGGAAAAGAGCCTTTAATCACATTCTTTACCATTTGCAATCATAAAATAGTCTAATATCTTCATTTTTCAACATACGTAGCTATTACCCTCGAAAACTAAAACTTTTGAAATAGGAAAAGAGCCTTTAATCACATTCTTTACCATTTGCAATCATAAAATAGTCTAATATCTTCATTTTTTCAACATACGTAGCTATTACCCTCGAAAACTAAAACTTTTGAAATAGGAAAAGAGCCTTTAATCACATTCTTTACCATTTGCAATCATAAAATAGTCTAATATCTTCATTTTTTCCAACATACGTAGCTATTACCCTCGAAAACTAAAACTTTTGAAATAGGAAAAGAGCCTTTAATCACATTCTTTACCATTTGCAATCATAAAATAGTCTAATATCTTCATTTTTTCAACATACGTAGCTATTACCCTCGAAAACTAAAACTTTTGAAATAGGAAAAGAGCCTTTAATCACATTCTTTACCATGTGCAATCATAAAATAGTCTAATATCTTCATTTTTTCAACATACGTAGCTATTACCCTCGAAAACTAAAACTTTTGAATAGGAAAAGAGCCTTTAATCACATTCTTTACCATTTGCAATCATAAAATAGTCTAATATCTTCATTTTTTCAACATACGTAGCTATTACCCTCGAAAACTAAAACTTTTGAATAGGAAAAGAGCCTTTAATCACATTCTTTACCATTTGCAATCATAAAATAGTCTAATATCTTCATTTTTTCAACATACGTAGCTATTACCCTCGAAAACTAAAACTTTTGAAATAGGAAAAGAGCCTTTAATCACATTCTTTACCATTTGCAATCATAAAATAGTCTAATATCTTCATTTTTTCAACATACGTAGCTATTACCCTCGAAAACTAAAACTTTTGAAATAGGAAAAGAGCCTTTAATCACATTCTTTACCATTTGCAATCATAAAATAGTCTAATATCTTCATTTTTTCAACATACGTAGCTATTACCCTCGAAAACTAAAACTTTTGAAATAGGAAAAGAGCCTTTAATCACATTCTTTACCATTTGCAATCATAAAATAGTCTAATATCTTCATTTTTTCAACATACGTAGCTATTACCCTCGAAAACTAAAACTTTTGAAATAGGAAAAGAGCCTTTAATCACATTCTTTACCATGTGCAATCATAAAATAGTCTAATATCTTCATTTTTTCAACATACGTAGCTATTACCCTCGAAAACTAAAACTTTTGAAATAGGAAAAGAGCCTTTAATCACATTCTTTACCATTTGCAATCATAAAATAGTCTAATATCTTCATTTTTTCAACATACGTAGCTATTACCCTCGAAAACTAAAACTTTTGAATAGGAAAAGAGCCTTTAATCACATTCTTTACCATTTGCAATCATAAAATAGTCTAATATCTTCATTTTTTCAACATACGTAGCTATTACCCTCGAAAACTAAAACTTTTGAAATAGGAAAAGAGCCTTTAATCACATTCTTTACCATTTGCAATCATAAAATAGTCTAATATCTTCATTTTTTCAACATACGTAGCTATTACCCTCGAAAACTAAAACTTTTGAAATAGGAAAAGAGCCTTTAATCACATTCTTTACCATTTGCAATCATAAAATAGTCTAATATCTTCATTTTTTCAACATACGTAGCTATTACCCTCGAAAACTAAAACTTTTGAAATAGGAAAAGAGCCTTTAATCACATTCTTTACCATTTGCAATCATAAAATAGTCTAATATCTTCATTTTTTCAACATACGTAGCTATTACCCTCGAAAACTAAAACTTTTGAAATAGGAAAAGAGCCTTTAATCACATTCTTTACCATTTGCAATCATAAAATAGTCTAATATCTTCATTTTTTCAACATACGTAGCTATTACCCTCGAAAACTAAAACTTTTGAAATAGGAAAAGAGCCTTTAATCACATTCTTTACCATGTGCAATCATAAAATAGTCTAATATCTTCATTTTTTCAACATACGTAGCTATTACCCTCGAAAACTAAAACTTTTGAAATAGGAAAAGAGCCTTTAATCACATTCTTTACCATTTGCAATCATAAAATAGTCTAATATCTTCATTTTTTCAACATACGTAGCTATTACCCTCGAAAACTAAAACTTTTGAAATAGGAAAAGAGCCTTTAATCACATTCTTTACCATTTGCAATCATAAAATAGTCTAATATCTTCATTTTTTCAACATACGTAGCTATTACCCTCGAAAACTAAAACTTTTGAAATAGGAAAAGAGCCTTTAATCACATTCTTTACCATTTGCAATCATAAAATAGTCTAATATCTTCATTTTTTCAACATACGTAGCTATTACCCTCGAAAACTAAAACTTTTGAAATAGGAAAAGAGCCTTTAATCACATTCTTTACCATTTGCAATCATAAAATAGTCTAATATCTTCATTTTTTCAACATACGTAGCTATTACCCTCGAAAACTAAAACTTTTGAAATAGGAAAAGAGCCTTTAATCACATTCTTTACCATGTGCAATCATAAAATAGTCTAATATCTTCATTTTTTCCAACATACGTAGCTATTACCCTCGAAAACTAAAACTTTTGAAATAGGAAAAGAGCCTTTAATCACATTCTTTACCATTTGCAATCATAAAATAGTCTAATATCTTCATTTTTTCAACATACGTAGCTATTACCCTCGAAAACTAAAACTTTTGAAATAGGAAAAGAGCCTTTAATCACATTCTTTACCATGTGCAATCATAAAATAGTCTAATATCTTCATTTTTTCAACATACGTAGCTATTACCCTCGAAAACTAAAACTTTTGAAATAGGAAAAGAGCCTTTAATCACATTCTTTACCATGTGCAATCATAAAATAGTCTAATATCTTCATTTTTTCAACATACGTAGCTATTACCCTCGAAAACTAAAACTTTTGAAATAGGAAAAGAGCCTTTAATCACATTCTTTACCATGTGCAATCATAAAATAGTCTAATATCTTCATTTTTCAACATACGTAGCTATTACCCTCGAAAACTAAAACTTTTGAAATAGGAAAAGAGCCTTTAATCACATTCTTTACCATTTGCAATCATAAAATAGTCTAATATCTTCATTTTTTCATATACAGCTACGATAAAGCTATTACCCTCGAAAACTAAAACTTTTGACATAGGAAAAGAGCCTTTAATCACATTCTTTACCATTTGCAATCATAAAATAGTCTAATATCTTCATTTTTCAACATACGTAGCTATTACCCTCGAAAACTAAAACTTTTGAAATAGGAAAAGAGCCTTTAATCACATTCTTTACCATTTGCAATCATAAAATAGTCTAATATCTTCATTTTTTCAACATACGTAGCTATTACCCTCGAAAACTAAAACTTTGACATAGGAAAAGAGCCTTTAATCACATTCTTTACCATTTGCAATCATAAAATAGTCTAATATCTTCATTTTTTCAACATACGTAGCTATTACCCTCGAAAACTAAAACTTTTGAAATAGGAAAAGAGCCTTTAATCACATTCTTTACCATGTGCAATCATAAAATAGTCTAATATCTTCATTTTTTCCAACATACGTAGCTATTACCCTCGAAAACTAAAACTTTTGAATAGGAAAAGAGCCTTTAATCACATTCGTTTACCATTTGCAATCATAAAATAGTCTAATATCTTCATTTTTTCAACATACGTAGCTATTACCCTCGAAAACTAAAACTTTTGAAATAGGAAAAGAGCCTTTAATCACATTCTTTACCATTTGCAATCATAAAATAGTCTAATATCTTCATTTTTCAACATACGTAGCTATTACCCTCGAAAACTAAAACTTTTGCCATAGGAAAAGAGCCTTTAAGCACATTCTTTACCATTTGCAATCATAAAATAGTCTAATATCTTCATTTTTTCAACATACGTAGCTATTACCCTCGAAAACTAAAACTTTTGCTACGTAGCTATTACCCTCGAAAACTAAAACTTTTGACATAGGAAAAGAGCCTTTAATCACATTCGTTACCATTTGCAATTATAAAATAGTCTAATATCTTCATTTTTTCAACATACGTAGCTATTACCCTCGAAAACTAAAACTTTTGACATAGGAAAAGAGCCTTTAATCGCATTCTTTACATTTGCAATCATAAAATAGTCTAATATCTTCATTTTTTCA
>NW_027066683.1:0-17423 GCF_032884065.1 Artemia franciscana
GCCTTTAATGACATTCTTTACCATATGCAATCAAAAAATAGTCTAATATCTTCTTTTTTTTCCACAGACATAGCTATTACCCTCGAAAACTAAACTTTTGAAATAGGAAAAGAGCCTTTAATGACATTTTTTACAATGTGCAATCATGAAATAGTTTAATATCTTCATTTTTTTCCGCGGACGTAGCTATTATCCCCGAAAACTAAAACTTTTAAAATAGGAATAGAGCCTTTAATCACAATCTTCACCATGTGCAATCATAAAATAGTCTAATATTTTCATTTTTTCCACAGATATAGCTATCACCCCCGAAAACTAAAACTTTTGAAATAGGAAAAGAGCCTTTAATCACATTCTTTACCATGCGCAATCATAAAATAGTCTAATATCTTCATTTTTTCCACAGACGTAGCTATTACCCCCGAAAACTAAAACTTTTGAAATAGGAAAAGAGCCTTTAATCACATTCCTTACCATGTGCAATCATAAAATAGTCTAATATCTTCATTTTTTCCACAGACATAGCTATTACCCTCGAAAACTAAAACTTTTGAAATAGTAAAAGAGCCTTTAATCACATTCTTTACCATGTGCAATCATAAAATAGTCTAATATCTTCATTTTTTCCACAGACATAGTTATTACTCTCGAAAACTAAAACTTTTGAAATAGGAAAAGAGCCTTTAATCACATTCTTTACCATGCGCAATCATAAAATAGTCTAATATCTTCATTTTTTCCACAGACTTAGCTATTACCCCCGAAAACTAAAACTTTTGAAATAGGAAAAGAGCCTTTAATCACATTCTTTAGCATGTGCAACCATAAAATAGTCTAATATCTTCATTTTTTCCACAGAAATAGCTATTGCCCTCGAAAACTAAAACTTTTGAAATAGGAAAAGAGCCTTTAATCATATTCTTTACCATGTGCAATCATAAAATAGTCTAATATCTTCATTTTTTCCACAGACATAGCTATTACCCTCGAAAACTAAAACTTTTGAAATAGGAAAAGAGCCTTTAATCACATTCTTTACCATGCGCAATCATAAAATAGTCTAATATCTTGGTTTTTTCCACAAACGTAGCTATTACCCCCGAAAACTAAAACTTTTGAAATAGGAAAAGAGCCTATAATCACATTCTTTACCATGTGCAATCATAAAATAGTCTAATATCTTCATTTTTTCCACTGACATAGCTATTACCCTCGAAAGCTAAAACTTTTGAAATAGGAAAAGAGCCTTTAATCACATTCTTTATCATGTGCAATCATAAAATGGTCTAATATCTTCATTTTTTCCACAGACATAGCTATTACCCTCGAAAACTAAAACTTTTGAAATAGGAAAAGAGCCTTTAATCACATTCTTTACCATGTGCAATCATAAAATATGCTAATATCTTCATTTTTTCCACAGACATAGCTATCACCCCCGAAAACTAAAACTTTTGAAATAGGAAAAGAGCCTTTAATCATATTCTTTACCATTTGCAATCTTAAAATAGACATAGCTATTACCCTCGAAAACTAAAATTTTGAAAAAGGAAAAGAGCCTTTAATCACATTCTTTACCATGTGCAATCATAAAATAGTCTAATATTTTCATTTTCTCCACAGACATAGCTATTACCCTCGAAAACTAAAACTTTTGAAATAGGAAAAGAGCCTTTAATCACATTCTCTACCAGGTGCAATCATAAAATAGTCTAATATCTACTTTTTTTCCACAGACATAGCTATTACCCTCGAAAACTAAACTTTTGAAATAGGAAAAGAGCCTTTAATGACATTTTTTACCATGTGCAATCATGAAATAGTTTAATATCTTAATTTTTTCCACGGACGTAGCTATTACCCCCCGAAAACTAAAACTTTTAAAATAAGAATAGAGCCTTTAATCACAATCTTTACCATGTGCAATCATAAAATAGTCTAATATCTTCATTTTTTCCACAGATATAGCTATCACCCCCCCGAAAACTAAAACTTTTGAAATAGGAAAAGAGCCTTTAATCACATTCTTTACCATCCGCAATCATAAAATAGTCTAATATCTTCTTTTTTTCCACAGACACAGCTATTACCCTCGAAAACTAAAACTTTTGAAATAGGAAAAGAGCCTTTAATCACATTCTTTACCATTTGCAATCATAAAATAGTCTAATATCTTCATTTTTTCCACAGACATAGCTATTACCCTTGAAAACTAAAACTTTTGAAATAGGAAAAGAGCCTTTAATCACATTCTTTACCATTTGCAATCATAAAATAGTCTAATATCTTCATTTTTTCCACAGACATATCTATTACCCTCGAAAACTAAAACTTTTGAAATAAGAAAAGAGCCTTTAATCACATTCTTTACCATGCGCAATCATAAAATAGTCTAATATCTTCATTTTTTCCACAGACTTAGCTATTACCCCCGAAAACTAAAACTTTTGAAATAGGAAAAGAGCCTTTAATCACATTCTTTAGCATGTGCAATCATAAAATAGTCTAATATCTTCATTTTTTCCACAGAAATAGCTATTACCCTCGAAAACTAAAACTTTTGAAATAGGAAAAGAGCCTTTAATCACATTCTTTACCATGTGTAGTCATAAAATAGTCTAATATCTTCATTTTTTCCACAGACATAGCTATTCCCCTCGAAAACTAAAACTTTTGAAATAGGAAAAGAGCCTTTAATCACATTCTTTACCATGCGCAATCATAAAATAGTCTATTATCTTCGTTTTTTCCACAAACGTAGCTATTACCCCCAAAAACTAAAACTTTTGAAATAGGAAAAGAGCCTTTAATCACATTCTTTACCATGTGCAATCATAAAATAGTCTAATATCTTCATTTTTTTCACAGACATTGCTATTACCCTCGAAAACTAAAACTTTTGAAATAGGAAAAGAGCCTTTAATCACATTCTTTATCATGTGCAATCATAAAATGTCTAATATCTTCATTTTTTCCACAGACATAGTTATTACCCTCGAAAATTAAAACTTTTGAAATAAGAAAAGAGCCTTTAATCACATTCTTTACCATGTGCAATCATAAAATAGGCTAATATCTTCATTTTTTCAACAGACATAGCTATCACCCCCGAAAACTAAAACTTTTGAAAAAGGAAAAGAGCCTTTAATCACACTCTTTACCATGTGCAATCATAAAATAGTCTAATATCTTCATTTTTTCCACAAACATAGCTATTACCCTCGTAAACTAAAACTTTTGAAATAGGAAAAGAGCCTTTAATCACATTCTTTACCATGTGCAATCATAAAATAGTCTAATATCTTCATTTTTTCCACGGACGTAGCTATTACCCCCGAAAACTAAAACTTTTGAAATAGGAAAAGAGCCTTTAATCACATTCTTTACCATGTGCAATCATAAAATAGTCTAATATCTTTTTTTTCCACAGACATAGCTATTACCCTCGAAAACTAAAACTTTTGAAATAGGAGAAGAGCCTTTAATCACATTCTTTACCATGTGCAATCATAAAATAGTGTAATATCTTCAATTTTTCCACGGACGTAGCTATTACCCCCGAAAACTAAAACTTTTGAAATAGGAAAAGAGCCTTTAATCACCCTCTTTACCATCTGCAATCATAAAATAGTCTAATATCTTCATTTTTTTAACAGACATAGCTATTACCCTCGAAAACTAAAACTTTTGAAATAATAAAAGAGCCTTTAATCACATTATTTACGATGCGCAATCATAAAATAGTCTAATATCTTCATTTTTCCCACAGACTTAGCTATTACCCCCGAAAACTAAAACTTTTGAAATAGGAAAAGAGCCTTTAATCACATTCTTTAGCATGTACAATCATAAAATAGTCTAATATCTTCATTTTTTCCACAGACATTGCTATTACCCCCGAAAACTAAAACTTTTGAAATAGGAAAAGAGCTTTTAATTACATTCTTTATCATGCGAAATCATGAAATGGTCTAATAACTTCATTTTTTCCACAGACATAGCAATTACCCTCGAAAACTAAAACTTTTGAAATAGGAAAAGAGCCTTTAATCACATTCTTTACCATGTGCAATCATAAAATAGTCTAATATCTTCATTTTTTCCACAGACATAGCTATTACCCTCGAAAACTAAAACTTTTGAAATAGGAAAAGAGTCTTTAATCACATTCTTTACCATGCGCAATCATAAAATAGTCTAATATCTTCATTTTTTCCACAGACATAGCTATTACCCTCGAAAACTAAAACTTTTGAAATAGGAAAAGAGCCTTTAATCATATTCTTTACCATGTGCAATCATAAAATAGTCTAATATCTTCATTTTTTCCACGGACGTAGCTATTAACCCCAAAAACTAAAACTTTTGAAATAGGAATAGAGCCTTTAATCACATTCTTTACCATATGCAATCATAAAATAGTCTAATATCTTCATTTTTTCCACAGACATAGCTATTGCCCTCGAAAACTAAAACTTTTGAAATAGCAAAAGAGCAATTTATCACATTCTTTACCATGTACAATCATAAAATAGTCTAATATCTTTTTTTTTTCACAGACATAGCTATTACCCTCGAAAACTAAAACTTTTGAAATAGGAAAAGAGCCTTTAATCACATTCTTTACCATGTGCAATCATAAAATAGTGTAATATCTTCATTTTTTCCACGGACGTAGCTATTACCCCCCGAAAACTAAAATTTTTGAAATAGGAAAAGAGCCTTTAATCACATTCTTTACCATGTGCAATCATAAAATAGTCTAATATCTTCATTTTTTCCACGGACGTTGCTATTACCCCCGAAAACTAAAACTTTTGAAATAGGAAAAGAGCCTTCAATCACATTCATTACCATATGCAATCATAAAATAGTCTAATATCTTCATGTTTTCCACGGACGTAGCTATTACCCTCGAAAACTAAAACTTTTGAAATAGGAAAAGAGCCTTTAATCACATTCTTTACCATGTGCAATCATAAAATAGTCTAATATCTTCATTTTTTCCAAGGACGTAGCTATTACCCCCGAAAACTAAATCTTTTGAAATAGGACAAGAGCCTTTAATCACATTCTTTACCATGTGCAATCATAAAATAGTCTAATATCTTCTTTTTTTCCACAGATATAGCTATTACCAACGAAAACTAAAACTTTTGAAATAGGAAAAGAGCCTTTAATCATATTCTTTACCATTTGTAATCTTAAAATAGACATAGCTATTACCCTCGAAAACTAAAACTTTTGAAATAGGAAAACAGCCTTTAATCACATTCTTTACCATGTGCAATCATAAAATAGTCTAATATCTTCGTTTTTTCCACAGACATAGCTATTACCCTCGAAAACTAAAACTTTTGAAATAGGAAAAGAGCCTTTAATCACATTCTTTACCATGTGCAATCATAAAATAGTCTAATATCTTCATTTTTTCCACAGACATAGCTATTACCCTCGAAAACTAAAACTTTTGAAATAGGAAAAGAGCCTTTAATGACATTCTTTACCATGTGCAATCACAAAATAGTCTAATATCTTCTGTTTTTCCACAGAAATAGCTATTACCCTCGAAAAATAAAATTTTGAAATAGGAAAAGAGCTTTTAATCACATTCTTTACCATGTGCAATCATAAAATAGTCTAATATCTTCAGTTTTTCCACGGACGTAGCTATTACCCTCGAAAACTAAATCTTTTGAAACAGGAAAAGAGCCTTTAATCACATTCTTTACCATGTGCAATCATAAAATAGTCTAATATCTTCATTTTCTCCACAGACATAGCTATTACCCTCGAAAACTAAAACTATTGAAATAGGAAAAGAGTCTTTAATCACATTCTTTACCATGCGCAATCATAAAATAGTCTAATATCTTCATTTTTTCCACAGACATAGCTATTACCCTCGAAAACTAAAACTTTTGAAATAGGAAAAGAGCCTTTAATCACATTCTTTACCATGTGCAATCATAAAATAGTCTAATATCTTCATTTTTTCCACGGACGTAGCTATTAACCCCGAAAACTAAAACTTTTGAAATAGGAAAAGAGCCTTTAATCACATTCTTTACCATGTGCAATCATAAAATAGTCTAATATCTTCATTTTTTCCACGGACGTAGCTATTACCCTCGACAACTAAAACTTTTGAAATAGGAAAAGAGCCTTTAATCACATTCTTTACCATGTGCAATCATAAAATAGTCTAATATCTTCATTTTCTCCACAGACATAGCTATTACCCTCGAAAACTAAAACTTTTGAAATAGGAAAAGAGCCTTTAATGACATTCTTTACCATGTGCAATCACAAAATAGTCTAATATCTTCTGTTTTTCCACAGAAATAGCTATTACCCTCGAAAAATAAAATTTTGAAATAGGAAAAGAGCTTTTAATCACATTCTTTACCATGTGCAATCATAAAATAGTCTAATATCTTCAGTTTTTCCACGGACGTAGCTATTACCCTCGAAAACTAAATCTTTTGAAACAGGAAAAGAGCCTTTAATCACATTCTTTACCATGTGCAATCATAAAATAGTCTAATATCTTCATTTTCTCCACAGACATAGCTATTACCCTCGAAAACTAAAACTATTGAAATAGGAAAAGAGTCTTTAATCACATTCTTTACCATGCGCAATCATAAAATAGTCTAATATCTTCATTTTTTCCACAGACATAGCTATTACCCTCGAAAACTAAAACTTTTGAAATAGGAAAAGAGCCTTTAATCATATTCTTTACCATGTGCAATCATAAAATAGTCTAATATCTTCATTTTTTCCACGGACGTAGCTATTAACCCCGAAAACTAAAACTTTTGAAATAGGAAAAGAGCCTTTAATCACATTCTTTACCATGTGCAATCATAAAATAGTCTAATATTTTCATTTTTTCCACGGACGTAGCTATTACCCTCGACAACTAAAACTTTTGAAATAGGAAAAGAGCCTTTAATCACATTCTTTACCATGTGCAATCATAAAATAGTCGAATATCTTCATTTTCTCCACAGACATAGCTATTACCCTCGAAAACTAAAACTTTTGAAATAGGAAAAGAGCCTTTAATCACATTCTTTACCATTTGCAATCATAAAATAGTCTAATATCTTCATTTTTTCCACGGACGTTGCTATTAACCCTGAAAACTAAAACTTTTGAAATAGGACAAGAGCCTTTAATCACATTCTTTACCATGTGCAATCATAAAATAGTCTAATATCTTCTTTTTTCCACAGATATAGCTATTACCAACGAAAACTAAAACTTTTGAAATAGGAAAAGAGCCTTTAATCATATTCTTTACCATTTGCAATCTTAAAATAGACATAGCTATTACCCTCGGAAACTAAAACTTTTGAAATAGGAAATCAGCCTTTAATCACATTCTTTACCATGTGCAATCATAAAATTGGCTAATATCTTCATTTTTTCCACAGACATAGCTATCACCCCCCGAAAACTAAAACTTTTGAAAAAAGGAAAAGAGCCTTTAATCACATTCTTTACCATGTGCAATCATAAAATAGTCTAATATCTTCATTTTTTCCACAGACATAGCTATTACCCTCGTAAACTAAAACTTTTGAAATAGGAAAAGAGCCTTTAATCATATTCTTTACCATGTGCAATCATAAAATAGTCTAATATCTTCATTTTTTCCACGGACGTAGCTATTAACCCCGAAAACTAAAACTTTTGAAATAGGAAAAGAGCGTTTAATCATATTCTTTACCATGTGCAATCATAAAATAGTCTAATATCTTCATTTTTTCCACGGACGTAGCTATTACCCTCGACAACTAAAACTTTTGAAATAGGAAAAGAGCCTTTAATCACATTCTTTACCATGTGCAATCATAAAATAGTCTAATATCTTCATTTTCTCCACAGACATAGCTATTACCCTCGAAAACTAAAACTTTTGAAATAGGAAAAGAGCCTTTAATCACATTCTTTACCATGTGCAATCATAAAATAGTCTAATATCTTCATTTTTTCCACGGACGTTGCTATTAACCCTGAAAACTAAAACTTTTGAAATAGGACAAGAGCCTTTAATCACATTCTTTACCATGTGCAATCATAAAATAGTCTAATATCTTCTTTTTTTCCACAGATATAGCTATTACCAACGAAAACTAAAACTTTTGAAATAGGAAAAGAGCCTTTAATCATATTCTTTACCATTTGCAATCTTAAAATAGACATAGCTATTACCCTCGAAAACTAAAACTTTTGAAATAGGAAATCAGCCTTTAATCACATTCTTTACCATGTGCAATCATAAAATTGGCTAATATCTTCATTTTTTCCACAGACATAGCTATCACCCCCGACAACTAAAACTTTTGAAATAGGAAAAGAGCCTTTAATCACATTCTTTACCATGTGCAATCATAAAATAGTCTAATATCTTCATTTTTTCCACAGACATAGCTATTACCCTCGTAAACTAAAACTTTTGAAATAGGAAAAGAGCCTTTAATCACATTCTTTACCATGTGCAATCATAAAATAGTCTAATATCTTCATTTTTTCCACGGACGTAGCTATTACCCCCCGAAAACTAAAACTTTTGAAATAGGAAAAGAGCCTTTAATCACATTCTTTACCATGTGCAATCATAAAATAGTCTAATATCTTCATTTTTCCAAAGACATAGCTATTACCCTCGAAAACTAAAACTTTTGAAATAGGAAAAGAGCCTTTTATCACATTCTTTACCATGTGCAATCATAAAATAGTCTAATATCTTTTTTTTCCACAGACATAGCTATTACCCTCGAAAACTAAAACTTTTGAAATAGGAAAAGATCTTTAATCACATTCTTTACCATGTGAAATCATAAAATAGTGTAATATCTTCAATTTTTCCACGGACGTAGCTATTACCCCCGAAAACTAAAACTTTTGGAATAGGAAAAGAGCCTCTAATCACATTCTTTACCATCTGCAATCATAAAATAGTCTAATATCTTCATTTTTTCCACAGACATAGCTATTACCCTCGAAAGCTAAAACTTTTGAAATAGGAAAAGAGCCTTTAATCACATTCTTTACCATGCGCAATCATAAAATAGTCTAATATCCTCATTTTTCCCACAGACTTAGCTATTACCCCCGAAAACTAAAACTTTTGAAATAGGAAAAGAGCCTTTAATCACATTCTTTAGCATGTACAATCATAAAATAGTCTAATATCTTCATTTTTTCCACAGACATTGCTATTACCCTCGAAAACTAAAACTTTTCAAATAGGAAAAGAGCCTTTAATCACATTCTTTATCATGTGCAATAATAAAATAGTCTAATATCTTCTTTTTTTCGACAGACATAGCTATTACCCTCGAAAACTAAAACTTTTGAAATAGGAAAATAGTCTTTAATCACATTCTTTACCATTCGCAATCATAAAATAGTCTAATATCTTCATTTTTTCCACAGACATAGCTATTACCCTCGAAAACTAAAACTTTTGAAATAGGAAAAGAGCCTTTAATCACATTCTTTACCATGTGCAATCATAAAATAGTCTAATATCTTCATTTTCTCCACAGACATAGCTATTACCCTCGAAAACTAAAACTTTTGAAATAGGAAAAGAGCCTTTAATCACATTCTTTACCATGTGCAATCATAAAATAGTCTAATATCTTCATTTTTTCCACGGACGTTGCTATTACCCCCGAAAACTAAAACTTTTGAAATAGGAAAAGAGCCTTTAATCACATTCTTTACCATGTGCAATCATAAAATAGTCTAATATCTTCATTTTCTCCACAGACATAGCTATTACCCTCGAAAACTAAAACTTTCGAAATAGGAAAAGAGTCTTTAATCACATTTTTTACCATGCGCAATCATAAAATAGTCTAATATCTTCATTTTTTCCACAGACATAGCTATTACCCTCGAAAACTAAAACTTTTGAAATAGGAAAAGAGCCTTTAATCATATTCTTTACCATGTGCAATCATAAAATAGTCTAATATCTTCATTTTTTCCACGGACGTAGCTATTAACCCCGAAAACTAAAACTTTTGAAATAGGAAAAGAGCCTTTAATCACATTCTTTACCATATGCAATCATAAAATAGTCTAATATCTTCATTTTTTCCACAGACATAGCTATTGCCCTCGAAAACTAAAACTTTTGAAATAGCAAAAGAGCATTTTATCACATTCTTTACCATGTACAATCATAAAATAGTCTAATATCTTTTTTTTTTCACAGACATAGCTATTACCCTCGAAAACTAAAACTTTTGAAATAGAAAAAGAGCCTTTAATCACATTCTTTACCATGTGCAATCATAAAATAGTGTAATATATTCATTTTTTCCACAGACGTAGCTATTACCCCCGAAAACTAAAACTTTTGAAATAGGAAAAGAGTCTTTAATCACATTCTTTACCATGTGCAATCGTAAAATAGTCTAATATCTTCATTTTTTCCACGGACGTTGCTATTACCCCCCGAAAACTAAAACTTTTGAAATAGGAAAAGAGCCTTTAATCACATTCTTTACCATGTGCAATCATAAAATAGTCTAATATCTTCATTTTTTCCAAGGACGTAGCTATTAGCCCCGAAAACTAAATCTTTTGAAATAGGACAAGAGCCTTTAATCACATTCTTTACCATGTGCAATCATAAAATAGTCTAATATCTTCATTTTTTCCACAGATATAGCTATTACCAACGAAAACTAAAACTTTTGAAATAGGAAAAGAGCCTTTAAACATATTCTTTACCATTTGCAATCTTAAAATAGACATAGCTATTACCCTCGAAAACTAAAACTTTTGAAAACAGCCTTTAATCACATTCTTTACCATGTGCAATCATAAAATAGTCTAATATCTTCGTTTTTTCCACAGACATAGCTATTACCCTCGAAAACTAAAACTTTTGAAATAGGAAAAGAGCCTTTAATCACATTCTTTACCATCTGCAATCACAAAATAGTCTAATATCTTCTGTTTTTCCACAGAAATAGCTATTACCCTCGAAAAATAAAATTTTGAAATAGGAAAAGAGCTTTTAATCACATTCTTTACCATGTGCAATCATAAAATAGTCGAATATCTTCATTTTTTCCACGGACGTAGCTATTACCCTCGAAAACTAAATCTTTTGAAACAGGGAAAAGAGCCTTTAATCACATTCTTTACCATGTGCAATCATAAAATAGTCTAATATCTTCAAGCTTTCCACAGACATAGGTATTACCCCTCGAAAACTAAAGCTTTTGAAATAGGAAAAGAGCCTTCAATCACAATCTTTACCATGTGCAGTCATAAAATAGTCTAATATCTTCTTTTTTTCCACAGACATAGCCTACTACCCTCGAAAACTAAATTTTTTGAAATAGGAAAAGAGCCTTTAATCACATTCTTTACCATGTGCAATTATGAAATAGTTTAATATCTTCATTTTTTCCACGGACGTAGCTATTACCCCCCCAAAAACTAAAACTTTTGAAATAGGAACAGAGCCTTTAATCACATTCTTTACCATTTGCAATCTTAAAATGGTCTAATATCTTCATTTTTTTCCACAGACATAGCTATTACCCCCCCCGAAAACTAAAACTTTTGAAATAGGAAAAGAGCCTTTAATCACATTCTTTACCATGTGCGATCAAAAAATAGTCTAATATCTTCATTTTTTTTCCACAAACATAGCTATTACCTTCGAAAACTAAAACTTTTGAAATAGGAAAAGAGCCTTTAATCACATTCTTTACCATGTGCAATCATAAAATAGTCTAATATCTTCATTTTTTCCACAGACATAGCTATTACTCTCAAAAAATAAAATTTTGAAATAGGAAAAGAGCCTTTAATCACATTCTTTACCATGTGCAATCATAAAATAGTCTAATATCTTCAAGTTTTCCACAGACATAGCTATTACCCTCAAAAACTACAGCTTTTGAAATAGGAAAAGAGCCTTTAATCACATTCTTTACCATTTGCAATCTTAAAATGGTCTAATATCTTCATTTTTTCCACAGACATAGCTATTACCCCCGAAAACTAAAACTTTTGAAATAGGAAAAGAGCCTTTAATCACATTCTTTACCATTTGCAATCTTAAAATGGTCTAATATCTTCTTCCTTTTTTTCCACAGACATAGCTATTACCCCCCGAAAACTAAAACTTTTGAAATAGGAAAAGAGCCTTTAATCACATTCTTTATCATGTGCAATCATAAAATAGTCTAATATCTTCATTTTCTCCACGGACGTAGCTATTACCCCCCCGAAAACTAAAACTTTTGAAATAGAAAATGAGCCTTTTAATCACATTCTTTACCATGTGCAATCATAAAATAGTCTAACATCTTCATTTTTTCCACGGACGAGCTATTACCCCCCCCCCCCGAAAACTAAGACTTTTGAAATAGGAAAAGAGCCTCTAGTCACATTCTTTACCATGTGCAATCATAAAATAGTCTTATATCTTCATTTTTTTCCACAGACTTAGCTATTACCCTCGAAAACTAAAGCTTTTGAAATAGGAAAAGAGTCTTTAATCACATTCTTTACCACGTGCAATCATAAAATAGTCTAATATCTTTTTTTTTCCACAGACATAGCTATTACCCTCGAAAACTAAAACTATTGAAATAGGAAAAGAGCCTTAAATCACATTCTTTACCATGCGCAATCATAAAATAGTCTAATACCTTCATTTTATCCACAGACGTAGCTATTACCCCCCGAAAACTAAAACTTTTGAAATAGAAAAAGAGCCTTTAAATCACATTCTTTACCATGTGCAATCATAAAATAGTCTAATATCTTCATTTTTTCCACAGACATAGCTATTACCCCTCGAAAACTAAAACTTTTCAAATAGGAAAAGAGCCTTTAATCACATTCTTTACCATGTGCAATCATAAAATAGTTTAATATCTTCTTTTTTTCCACGGAGGTAGGTATTACCTCCGAAAACTAAAACTTTTGAAATAGGAAAAGAGCCTTTAATCACATTCTTTACCATGTGCAATCATAAAATAGTCTAATATCTTCATTTTTTTTTCCACAGACATGGCTATTACCCTCGAAAACTGAAACTTTTGAAATAGGAAAAGAGCCTTTAATCACATTCTTTACCTTGTGCAATCATAAAATAGTCTAATATCTTAATTTTTTCACGGACGTAAGCTATTACCCCCGAAAACTAAAACTTTTGAAATAGGAAAAGAGCCTTTAATCACAGTCTTTACCATGTGCAACCATAAAATAGTCTAATATCTTTTTTTTTTCCACAGACATAGCTATTACCCTCGAAAACTAAAACTTTTGGAATAGGAAAAGAGCCTTTAATCACATTCTTTACCATGTGCAATCATAATATAGTCTAATATCTTCATTTTTTCCACGGACGTAGTATTACCCCCCGAAAACTAAAACTTTTGAAATAGGAAAAGAGCCTTTAATCGCATTCTTTACCATGTGCAATCATAAAATAGTCTAATATCTTCATTTTTTCCACAGACATAGCTATTACCCTCGAAAACTAAAATTTTTGAAATAGGAAAAGAGCCTTTAATCACATTCTTTACCATGTGCAATCATAAAATGGTCTAATATCTTCATTTTTTCCACAAACGTAGCTATTACCCTCGAAAACTAAAGCTTTTGAAATAGGAAAAGAGCCTTTAATCACACTCTTTACCACGTACAATCATAAAATAGTCTAATATCTTCTTTTTTTTCCACAGACATAGCTATTACCCTCGAAAACTAAACTTTTGAAATAGGAAAAGAGCCTTAAATCACATTCTTTACCATGCGCAATCATAAAATAGTCTAATATCTTCATTTTTTCCACAGACGTAGCTATTACCCCCCGAAAACTAAAACTTTTGAAATAGGAAAAGAGCCTTTAATCACATTCTTTACCATGTGCAATCATAAAATAGTTTAATATCTTCATTTTTTCCACGATGCAGCTATTACCCCCGAAAACTAAAACTTTTGAAATAGGAAAAGAGCCTTTAATCACATTCTTTGCCATGTGCAATCATAAAATAGTCTAATATCTTCATTTTTTTCCACAGGACATAGCTATTACCCTCGAAAACTAAAACTTTTGAAATAGGAAAAGAGCCTTTAATCACATTCTTTACCATGTGCAATCATAAAATAGTCTAATATCTTCATTTTTTTCCACAGATATAGCTATTACCCTCGAAAACTAAAGCTTTTGAAATAGGAAAAGAGCCTTTAATTACATTCTTTACCATGTGCAATCATAAAATAGTCTAATATCTTCTTTTTCTCCACAGACATAGCTATTACCCTCGAAAACTAAAACTTTTGAAATAGGAAAAGAGCCTTTAATCACATTCTTTACCATGTGCAATCATGATATAGTTTAATACCTTCATTTTTTCCACGGATGTAGCTATTACCCCCGAAAATTAAAACTTTTGAAATA
This sequence comes from Artemia franciscana, assembly GCF_032884065.1. Lineage (NCBI taxonomy): Eukaryota > Metazoa > Arthropoda > Branchiopoda > Anostraca > Artemiidae > Artemia > Artemia franciscana. The sequence continues at coordinate 14,465 of NW_027066683.1, forward strand.
GGAAAAGAGCCTTTAATCACATTCTTTACCATTTGCAATCTTAAAATAGTCTAATATCTTCATTTTTTTCCACAGACATAGCTATTACCCCCCGAAAACTAAAACATTTGAAATAGGAAAAGAGCCTTTAATCACATTCTTTACCATATGCAATCATAAAAATAGTCTAATATCTTCATTTTTTCCACGGACGTAGCTATTAACCCCCGAAAACTAAAACTTTTGAAATAGGAAAAGAGCCTTTAATCACATTCTTTACCATGTGCAATCATAAAATAGTCTAATATCTTGATTTTTTCCACGGACGTAGCTATTACCCCCCGAAAACTAAAACTTTTGAAATAGGAAAAGAGCCTTTAATCACATTCTTTACCATGTGCAATCATAAAATAGTTTAATATCTTCATTTTTTCACGGACATAGCTATTACCCTCGAAAACTAAAACTTTTGAAATAGGAAAAGAGCCTTTAATCACATTCTTTACCATGTACAATCATAAAATGGTCTAATATCTTCATTTTTCCCACAGACATAGCTATTACCCTCGAAAACTAAAACTTTTGAAATAGGAAAAGAGCCTTTAATCACATTCTTTACCATGTGCAATCATAAAATAGTCTAATATCTTCATTTCTTCCACGGACGTAACTATTACCCCCCAAAACTAAAACTTTTGAAATAGGAAAAGAGCCTTTAATCACATTCTTTACCATGTGCAATCATAAAATAGTTTAATATCTTCATTTTTTTCACGGACATAGCTATTACCCCTCGAAAACTAAAACTTTTGAAATAGGAAAAGAGCCTTTAATCACATTCTTTACCATGTGCAATCATAAAATGGTCTAATATCTTCATTTTTTTCCACAGACATAGCTATTTACCCTCGAAAACTAAAACTTTTGAAATAGGAAAAGAGCCTTTAATCACATTCTTTAACATGTGCAATCAGAAAATGGTCTAATATCTTCATTTTTTTCCACAGCCATAGCTATTACCCTCGAAAACTAAAACTTTTGAAATAGGAAAAGAGCCTTTAATCACATTCTTTACCATGTGCAATCATAAAATGGTCTAATATCTTCATTTTTTCCACAGACATAGCTATTACCCTCGAAAACTAAGGCTTTTGAAATAGGAGAAGAGCCTTAAATCACATTCTTTACCATGCGCAATCATAAAATAGTCTAATATCTTCATTTTTTTCCACAGACGTAGCTATTACCCCCCGAAAACTAAAACTTTTGAATTAGGAAAAGAGCCTTTAATCACATTCTTTACCATGTGAAATCATAAAATAGTCTAATATCTTTTTTTTTCCACAGACATAGCTATTACCCTGGAAAACTAAAACTTTTGAAATAGGAAAAGAGCCTTTAATCACATTCTTTACCATGTGCAATCATAAAATAGTGTAATATCTTCAATTTTTCCACGGACGTAGCTATTACCCCCGAAAACTAAAACTTTTGAAATAGGAAAAGAGCCTTTAAATCACATTCTTTACCATCTGCAATCATAAAATAGTCTAATATCTTCATTTTTTCCACAGACATAGCTATTACCCCTCGAAAACTAAAACTTTTGAAATAGGAAAAGAGCCTTTAATCACATTCTTTACCATGCGCAATCATAAAATAGTCTAATATCCTCATTTTTCCCACAGACTTAGCTATTACCCCCCGAAAACTAAACTTTTGAAATAGGAAAAGAGCCTTTAATCACATTCTTTAGCATGTACAATCATAAAATAGTCTAATATCTTCATTTTTTCCACAGACATTGCTATTACCCTCGAAAACTAAAACTTTTGAAATAGGAAAAGAGCCTTTAATCACATTCTTTATCATGTGCAATCATAAAATGGTCTAATATCTTCATTTTTTTCCACAGACATAGCTATTACCCTCGAAAACTAAAATTTTGAAATAGGAAAAGAGCCTTTAATCACATTCATAAAATAGTCTAATATCTTATTTTTTTCCACAGACATAGCTATTACCCTCGAAAACTAAAACTTTTGAAATGGGAAAAGAGCCTTTAATCAAATTCTTTATCATGTGCAATCATAAAATGGTCTAATATCTTCATTTTTTCCACAGACATAGCTATTACCCTCGAAAACTAAAATTTTGAAATAGGAAAAGAGCCTTTAATCACATTCATAAAATAGTCTAATATCTTCTTTTTTTCCACAGACATAGCTATTACCCTCGAAAACTAAAACTTTTGAAATGGGAAAAGAGCCTTTAATCACATTCTTTAGCATGTACAATCATAAAATAGTCTAATATCTTCATTTTTTCCACAGACATTGCTATTACCCTCGAAAACTAAAACTTTTGAAATAGGAAAAGAGCCTTTAATCACATTCTTTATCATGTGCAATCATAAAATGGTCTAATATCTTCATTTTTTCCACAGACATAGCTATTACCCTCGAAAACTAAAATTTTGAAATAGGAAAAGAGCCTTTAATTCACATTCATAAAATAGTCTAATATCTTCTTTTTTTCCACAGACATAGCTATTACCCTCGAAAACTAAAACTTTTGAAATGGGAAAAGAGCCTTTAATCAAATTCTTTAACATGTGCAATCATAAAATGGTCTAATATCTTCATTTTTTCCACAGCCATAGCTATTTACCCTCGAAAACTAAAACTTTTGAAATAGGAAAAGAGCCTTTAATCACATTCTTTTACCATGTGCAATCATAAAATGGTCTAATATCTTCATTTTTTCCACAGACATAGCTATTACCCTCGAAAACTAAGGCTTTTGAAATAGGAGAAGAGCCTTAAATGACATTCTTTACCATGCGCAATCATAAAATAGTCTAATATCTTCATTTTTTCCACAGACGTAGCTATTACCCCCGAAAACTAAAACTTTTGAAATAGGAAAAGAGCCTTTAATCACATTCTTTACCATGTGCAATCATAAAATAGTCTAATAT
>NW_027066684.1:0-17541 GCF_032884065.1 Artemia franciscana
ATCACATTCTTTACCATTTGCAATCATAAAATAGTCTAATATCTTCATTTTTTCAACATACGTAGCTATTACCCTCGAAAACTAAAACTTTTGACATAGGAAAAGAGCCTTTAATCACATTCTTTACCATTTGCAATCATAAAATAGTCTAATATCTTCATTTTTTCAACATACGTAGCTATTACCCTCGAAAACTAAAACTTTTGACTTAGGAAAAGAGCCTTTAATCACATTCGTTACCATTTGCAATTATAAAATAGTCTAATATCTTCATTTTTTCAACATACGTAGCTATTACCCTCGAAAACTAAAACTTTTGACATAGTAAAAGAGCCTTTAATCACATTCTATACCATTTGCAATCATAAAATAGTCTAATATCTTCATTTTTTCAACATACGTAGCTATTACCCTCGAAAACTAAAACTTTTGAAATAGGAAAAGAGCCTTTAAGCACTTTCTTTACCATGTGCAATTATAAAATAGTCTAATATCTTCATTTTTCCAACATACGTAGCTATTACCCTCGAAAACTAAAACTTTTGACATAGGAAAAGACCCTTTAATCACATTCTTTACCATGTGCAATCATAAAATAGTCTAATATCTTCATTTTTTCAACATACGTAGCTATTACCCTCGAAAACTAAAACTTTTGACATAGGAAAAGAGCCTTTAATCACATTCGTTACCATTTGCAATTATAAAATAGTCTAATATCTTCATTTTTTCAACATACGTAGCTATTACCCTCGAAAACTAAAACTTTTGACATAGAAAAAGAACCTTTAATCACATTCGTTACCATTTGCAATTATAAAATAGTCTAATATCTTCATTTTTTCAACATACGTAGCTATTACCCTCAAAAACTAAAACTTTTTGACATAGGAAAAGAGCCTTTAATCACATTCGTTACCATTTGCAATTATAAAATAGTCTAATATCTTCATTTTTTCAACATACGTAGCTATTACCCTCCAAAACTAAAACTTTTGACATAGGAAAAGAGCCTTTAATCACATTCTTTACCATTTGCAATCATAAAATAGTCTAATATCTTCATTTTTTCAACATACGTAGCTATTACCCTCGAAAACTAAAACTTTTGCCATAGGAAAAGAGCCTTTAAGCACATTCTTTACCATTTGCAATCATAGAATAGTCTAATATCTTCATTTTCCAACATACGTAGCTATTACCCTCGAAAAGTAAAACTTTTGACATAGGAAAAGAGCCTTTAAGCACATTCTTTACCATGTGCGATCATAAAATAGTCTAATATCTTCATTTTTTCAACATACGTAGCTATTACCCTCGAAAACTAAAACTTTTGACATAGGAAAAGAGCCTTTAATCACATTCTTTACCATTTGCAATCATAAAATAGTCTAATATCTTCATTTTTTCAACATACGTAGCTATTACCCTCGAAAACTAAGACTTTTGACATAGGAAAAGAGCCTTTAATCACATTCTTTACCATGTGCAATCATATAATACTCTAATATCTTCATTTTTCTGACATACGTAGCTATTACCCTCGAAAACTAAAACTTTTGACATAGGAAAAGAGCCTTTAATCACATTCTTTACCATGTGCAATCATAAAATAGTCTAATATCTTCATTTTTCCAACATACGTAGCTATTACCCCTCGAAAAAGAAAACTTTTGAAATAGGAAAAGAGCCTTTAATCACATTCGTTACCATTTGCAATTATAAAATAGTCTAATATCTTCATTTTTCCAACATACGTAGCTATTACCCTCGAAAACTAAAACTTTTGACATAGGAAAAGAGCCTTTAATCACATTCTTCACCTTGTGCAATCATAAAATAGTCTAATATCTTCATTTTTTCAAAATACGTAGCTATTACCCTCGAAAACTAATACTTTTGACATAGGAAAAGAGCCTTTAATCACATTCTTTACCATGTGCAATCATAAAATAGTCTAATATCTTCATTTTTCCAACATACAAAGCTATTACCCTCGAAAACTAAAACTTTTGACATAGGAAAAGAGCCTTTAAGCACTTTCTTTACCATGTCCAATCATAAAATAGTCTAATATCTTCATTTTTCCAACATACGTAGCTATTATCCTCGAAAACTAAAACTTTTGACATAGGAAAAGACCCTTTAATCACATTCTTTACCATGTGCAATCATAAAATAGTCTAATATCTTCATTTTTTCAACATACGTAGCTATTACCCTTGAAAACTAAAACTTTTGACATAGGAAAAGAGCCTTTAATCACATTCTTTACCATGTGCAATCATAAAATAGTCTAATATCTTCATTTTTCCAACATACGTAGCTATTACCCTCGAAAACTAAAACTTTTGACATAGGAAAAGAGCCTTTAATCACATTCGTTACCATTTGCAATTATAAAATAGTCTAATATCTTCATTTTTTCAACATACGTAGCTATTACCCTCGAAAACTAAAACTTTTGACATAGGAAAAGAGCCTTTAATCACATTCGTTACCATTTGCAATTATAAAATAGTCTAATATCTTCATTTTTTCAACATACGTAGCTATTACCCTCAAAAACTAAAACTTTTGACATAGGAAAAGAGCCTTTAATCACATTCGTTACCATTTGCAATTATAAAATAGTCTAATATCTTCATTTTTTCAACATACGTAGCTATTACCCTCGAAAACTAAAACTTTTGACATAGGAAAAGAGCCTTTAATCACATTCTATACCATTTGCAATCATAAAATAGTCTAATATCTTCATTTTTTCAACATACGTAGCTATTACCCTCGAAAACTAAAACTTTTGACATAGGAAAAGAGCCTTTAATAACATTCTTTACCATTTGCAATCATAAAATAGTCTAATATCTTCATTTTTTCAACATACGTAGCTATTACCCTCGAAAACTAAAACTTTTGACATAGGAAAAGAGCCTTTAATCACATTCGTTACCATTTGCAATTATAAAATAGTCTAATATCTTCATTTTTTCAACATACGTAGCTATTACCCTCGAAAACTAAAACTTTTGACATAGTAAAAGAGCCTTTAATCACATTCTATACCATTTGCAATCATAAAATAGTCTAATATCTTATTTTTTCAACATACGTAGCTATTACCCTCGAAAACTAAAACTTTTGAAATAGGAAAAGAGCCTTTAAGCACTTTCTTTACCATGTGCAATCATAAAATAGTCTAATATCTTCATTTTTTCAACATACGTAGCTATTACCCTCGAAAACTAAAACTTTTGCCATAGGAAAAGAGCCTTTAAGCACATTCTTTACCATTTGCAATCATAAAATAGTCTAATATCTTCATTTTTTCAACATACGTAGCTATTACCCTCGAAAACTAAAACTTTTGCCATAGGAAAAGAGCCTTTAAGCACATTCTTTACCATTTGCAATCATAAAATAGTCTAATATCTTCATTTTTTCAACATACGTAGCTATTACCCTCGAAAACTAAAACTTTTGACATAGGAAAAGAGCCTTTAATCACATTCTTTACCATTTGCAATCATAAAATAGTCTAATATCTTCATTTTTTCAACATACGTAGCTATTACCCTCGAAAACTAAAACTTTTGACATAGGAAAAGAGCCTTTAATCACATTCTTTACCATGTGCAATCATATAATACTCTAATATCTTCATTTTTCTGACATACGTAGCTATTACCCTCGAAAACTAAAACTTTTGACATAGGAAAAGAGCCTTTAATCACATTCTTTACCATGTGCAATCATAAAATAGTCTATTATCTTCATTTTTCCAACATACGTAGCTGTTACCCTCGAAAAAGAAAACTTTTGAAATAGTAAAAGAGCCTTTAATCACATTCGTTACCATTTGCAATTATGAAATAGTCTAATATCTTCATTTTTCCAACATACGTAGCTATTACCCTCGAAAACTAAAACTTTTGACATAGGAAAAGAGCCTTTAATCACATTCTTCACCTTGTGCAATCATAAAATAGTCTAATATCTTCATTTTTTCAAAATACGTAGCTATTACCCTCGAAAACTAAAACTTTTGACATAGGAAAAGAGCCTTTAATCATATTCTTTACCATGTGCAATCATAAAATAGTCTAATATCTTCATTTTTCCAACATACGAAGCTATTACCCTCGAAAACTAAAACTTTTGACATAGGAAAAGAGCCTTTAAGCACTTTCTTTACCATGTCCAATCATAAAATAGTCTAATATCTTCATTTTTCCAACATACGTAGCTATTATCCTCGAAAACTAAAACTTTTGACATAGGAAAAGAGCCTTTAATCACATTCTTTACCATGTGCAATCATAAAATAGTCTAATATCTTCATTTTTTCAACATACGTAGCTATTACCCTCGAAAACTAAAACTTTTGACATAGGAAAAGAGCCTTTAATCACATTCTTTACCATGTGCAATCATAAAATAGTCTAATATCTTCATTTTTCCAACATACGTAGCTATTACCCTCAAAAACTAAAACTTTTGACATAGGAAAAGAGCCTTTAATCACATTCGTTACCATTTGCAATTATAAAATAGTCTAATATCTTCATTTTTTCAACATACGTAGCTATTACCCTCGAAAACTAAAACTTTTGACATAGGAAAAGAGCCTTTAATCACATTCTTTACCATTTGCAATCATAAAATAGTCTAATATCTTCATTTTTTCAACATACGTAGCTATTACCCTCGAAAACTAAAACTTTTGCCATAGGAAAAGAGCCTTTAAGCACATTCTTTACCATTTGCAATCATAAAATAGTCTAATATCTTCATTTTTTCAACATACGTAGCTATTACCCTCGAAAATTAAAACTTTTGCCATAGGAAAAGAGCCTTTAAGCACATTCTTTACCATTTGCAATCATAAAATAGTCTAATATCTTCATTTTTTCAACATACGTAGCTATTACCCTCGAAAACTAAAACTTTTGACATAGGAAAAGAGCCTTTAATCACATTCTTTACCATTTGCAATCATAAAATAGTCTAATATCTTCATTTTTTCAACATACGTAGCTATTACCCTCGAAAACTAAAACTTTTGACATAGGAAAAGAGCCTTTAATCACATTCTTTACCATATGCAATCATATAATAGTCTAATATCTTCATTTTTCTGACATACGTAGCTATTACCCTCGAAAACTAAAACTTTTGACATAGGAAAAGAGCCTTTAATCACATTCTTTACCATGTGCAATCATAAAATAGTCTAATATCTTCATTTTTCCAACATACGTAGCTATTACCCTCGAAAAAGAAAACTTTTGAAATAGGAAAAGAGCCTTTAATCACATTCGTTACCATTTGCAATTATAAAATAGTCTAATATCTTCATTTTTCCAACATACGTAGCTATTAGCCTCGAAAACTAAAACTTTTGACATAGGAAAAGAGCCTTTAATCACATTCTTCACCATGTGCAATCATAAAATAGTCTAATATCTTCATTTTTTCAACATACGTAGCTATTACCCTCGAAAACTAAAACTTTTGACATAGGAAAAGAGCCTTTAATCACATTCTTTACCATGTGCAATCATAAAATAGTCTAATATCTTCATGTTTCCAACATACGTAGCTATTACCCTCGAAAACTAAAACTTTTGAAACAGGAAAAGAGCCTTTAAGCACTTTCTTTACCATGTGCAATCATAAAATAGTCTAATATCTTCATTTTTCCAACATACGTAGCTATTACCCTCGAAAACTAAAACTTTTGCCATAGGAAAAGAGCCTTTAATCACATTCTTTACCATTTGCAATCATAAAATAGTCTAATATCTTCATTTTTTCAACAAACGTAGCTATTACCCTCGAAAACTAAAATTTTTGAAATAGGAAAAGAGCCTTTAATCACATTCTTTACCATTTGCAATCATAAAATAGTCTAATATCTTCATTTTTTCAACATACGTAGCTATTACCCTCGAAAACTAAAACTTTTGACATAGGAAAAGAGCCTTTAATCACATTCTTTACCATGTGCAATCATAAAATAGTCTAATATCTTCATTTTTTCAACATACGTAGCTATTACCCCTCGAAAACTAAAACTTTTGACATAGGAAAAGAGCCTTTAATCACATTCTTTACCATTTGCAATCATAAAATAGTCTAATATCTTCATTTTTCTGACATACGTAGCTATTACCCTCGAAAACTAAAACTTTTGACATAGGAAAAGAGCCTTTAATCACATTTTTACCATGTGCAATCATAAAATAGTCTAATATCTTCATTTTTCCAACATACGTAGCTATTACCCTCGAAAAAGAAAACTTTTGAAATAGGAAAAGAGCCTTTAATCACATTCGTTACCATTTGCAATTATAAAATAGTCTAATATCTTCATATTTCCAACATACGTAGCTATTAGCCTCGAAAACTAAAACTTTTGACATAGGAAAAGAGCCTTTAATCACATTCTTCACCATGTGCAATCATAAAATAGTCTAATATCTTCATTTTTTCAACATACGTAGCTATTACCCTCGAAAACTAAAACTTTTGACATAGGAAAAGAGCCTTTAATCACATTCTTTACCATGTGCAATCATAAAATAGTCTAATATCTTCATTTTTCCAACATACGTAGCTATTACCCTCGAAAACTAAAACTTTTGAAATAGGAAAATAGCCTTTAATCACATTCTTTACCATTTGCAATCATAAAATAGTCTAATATCTTCATTTTTTCAACAAACGTAGCTACTACCCTCGAAAACTAAAATTTTTGACATAGGAAAAGAGCCTTTAATCACATTCTTTACCATGTGCAATCATAAAATAGTCTAATATCTTCATTTTTTCAACATACGTAGCTATTACCCTCGAAAACTAAAACTTTTGCCATAGGAAAAGAGCCTTTAAGCACATTCTTTACCATTTGCAATCATAATATAGTCTAATATCTTCATTTTTTCAACATACGTAGCTATTACCCTCGAAACTAAAACTTTTGACATAGGAAAAGAGCCTTTAATCACATTCTTTACCATTTGCAATCATAAAATAGTCTAATATCTTCATTTTTTCAACATACGTAGCTATTACCCTCGAAAACTAAAACTTTTGACATAGGAAAAGAGCCTTTAATCACATTCTTTACCATATGCAATCATATAATAGTCTAATATCTTCATTTTTCTGACACACGTATCTATTACCCTCGAAAACTAAAACTTTTGACATAGGAAAAGAGCCTTTAATCACATTCTTTACCATGTGCAATCATAAAATAGTCTAATATCTTCATTTTTCCAACATACGTAGCTATTACCCTCGAAAAAGAAAACTTTTGAAAGAGGAAAAGAGCCTTTAATCACATTCGTTACCATTTGCAATTATAAAATAGTCTAATATCTTCATTTTTCCAACATACGTAGCTATTAGCCTCGAAAACTAAAACTTTTGACATAGGAAAAGAGCCTTTAATCACATTCTTCACTATGTGCAATCATAATATAGTCTAATATCTTCATTTTTTCAACATACGTAGCTATTACCCTCGAAAACTAAAACTTTTGACATAGGAAAAGAGCCTTTAATCACATTCTTTACCATGTGCAATCATAAAATAGTCTAATATCTTCATTTTTCCAACATACGTAGCTATTACCCTCGAAAACTAAAACTTTTGAAACAGGAAAAGAGCCTTTAAGCACTTTCTTTACCATGTGCAATCATAAAATAGTCTAATATCTTCATTTTTCCAACATACGTAGCTATTACCCTCGAAAACTAAAACTTTTGACATAGGAAAAGAGCCTTTAATCACATTCTTTACCATGTGCAATCATAAAATAGTCTAATATCTTCATTTTTCCAACATACGCAGCTATTACCCTCGAAAACTAAAACTTTTGCCATAGGAAAAGAGCCTTTAAGCACATTCTTTACCATGTGCAATTATAAAATAGTCTAATATCTTCATTTTTCCAACATACGTAGCTATTACCCTCGAAAACTAAAACTTTTGACATAGGAAAAGAGCCTTTAATCACATTCTTTACCATGTGCAATCATAAAATAGTCTAATATCTTCATTTTTTCAACATACGTAGCTATTACCCTCGAAAACTAAAACTTTTGCCATAGGAAAAGAGCCTTTAAGCACATTCATTACCATGTCCAATCATAAAATAGTCTAATATCTTCATTTTTCCAACATACGTAGCTATTATCCTCGAAAACTAAAACTTTTGACATAGGAAAAGACCCTTTAATCACATTCTTTACCATGTGCAATCATAAAATAGTCTAATATCTTCATTTTTTCAACATACGTAGCTATTACCCTCGAAAACTAAAACTTTTGACATAGGAAAAGAGCCTTTAATCACATTCTTTACCATGTGCAATCATAAAATAGTCTAATATCTTCATTTTTCCAACATACGTAGCTATTACCCTCGAAAACTAAAACTTTTGACATAGGAAAAGAGCCTTTAATCACATTCGTTACCATTTGCAATTATAAAATAGTCTAATATCTTCATTTTTTTCAACATACGTAGCTATTACCCTCGAAAACTAAAACTTTTGACATAGGAAAAGAGCCTTTAATCACATTCGTTACCATTTGCAATTATAAAATAGTCTAATATCTTCATTTTTTCAACATACGTAGCTATTACCCTCAAAAACTAAAACTTTTGACATAGGAAAAGAGCCTTTAATCACATTCGTTACCATTTGCAATTATAAAATAGTCTAATATCTTCATTTTTTCAACATACGTAGCTATTACCCTCGAAAACTAAAACTTTTGACATAGGAAAAGAGCCTTTAATCACATTCTTTACCATTTGCAATCATAAAATAGTCTAATATCTTCATTTTTTCAACATACGTAGCTATTACCCTCGAAAACTAAAACTTTTGCCATAGGAAAAGAGCCTTTAAGCACATTCTTTACCATTTGCAATCATAAAATAGTCTAATATCTTCATTTTTTCAACATACGTAGCTATTACCCTCGAAAACTAAAACTTTTGCCATAGGAAAAGAGCCTTTAAGCACATTCTTTACCATTTGCAATCATAAAATTGTCTAATATCTTCATTTTTTCAACATACGTAGCTATTACCCTCGAAAACTAAAACTTTTGACGAATGAAAAGAGCCTTTAATCACATTCTTTACCATTTGCAATCATAAAATAGTCTAATATCTTCATTTTTTCAACATACGTAGCTATTACCTTCGAAAACTAAAACTTTTGACATAGGAAAAGAGCCTTTAATCACATTCTTTACCATATGCAATCATATAATAGTCTAATATCTTCATTTTTCTGACATACGTAGCTATTACCCTCGAAAACTAAAACTTTTGACATAGGAAAAGAGCCTTTAATCACATTCTTTACCATGTGCAATCATAAAATAGTCTAATATCTTCATTTTTCCAACATACGTAGCTATTACCCTCGAAAAAGAAAACTTTTGAAATAGGAAAAGAGCCTTTAATCACATTCGTTACCATTTGCGATTATAAAATAGTCTAATATCTTCATTTTTCCAACATACTTAGCTATTAGCCTCGAAAACTAAATTTTTGACATAGGAAAAGAGCCTTTAATCACATTCTTCACCATGTGCAATCATAAAATAGTCTAATATCTTCATTTTTTCAACATACGTAGCTATTACCCTCGAAAACTAAAACTTTTGACATAGGAAAAGAGCCTTTAATCACATTCTTTACCATGTGCAATCATAAAATAGTCTAATATCTTCATTTTTCCAACATACGTAGCTATCACCCTCGAAAACTAAAACTTTTGAAATAGGAAAAGAGCCTTTAAGCACTTTCTTTACCATGTGCAATCATAAAATAGTCTAATATCTTCATTTTTCCAACATACGTAGCTATTACCCTCGAAAACTAAAACTTTTGAAATAGGAAAATAGCCTTTAATCACATTCTTTACCATTTGCAATCATAAAATAGTCTAATATCTTCATTTTTTCAACATACGTAGCTATTACCCTCGAAAACTAAAATTTTTGACATAGGAAAAGAGCCTTTAATCACATTCTTTACCATGTGCAATCATAAAATAGTCTAATATCTTCATTTTTTCAACATACGTAGCTATTACCCTCGAAAACTAAAACTTTTGCCATAGGAAAAGAGCCTTTAAGCACATGCTTTACCATGTGCAATCATAAAATAGTCTAACATCTTCATTTTTCCAACATACGTAGCTATTACCCTCGAAAACTAAAACTTTTGAAATAGGAAAATAGCCTTTAATCACATTCTTTACCAATTGCAATCATAAAATAGTCTAAAATCTCGTTTTTTCAACATACGTAGCTATTACCCTCAAAAACTAAAACTTTTGACATAGGAAAAGAGCCTTTAATCACATTCTTTACCATTTGCAATCATAAAATAGTCTAATATCTTCATTTTTTCAACATACGTAACTATGACCCTCGAAAACTAAAACTTTTGACATAGGAAAAGAGCCTTTAATCACATTCGTTACCATTTGCAATCATAAAATAGTCTAATATCTTCATTTTTTTCAACATAAGTAGCTATTACCCTCGAAAACTAAAACTTTTGACATAGGAAAAGAGCCTTTAATCACATTCTTTACCATGTGCAATCATATAATAGTCTAATATCTTCATTTTTCCGACATACGTAGCTATTACCCTCGAAAACTAAAACTTTTGACATAGGAAAAGAGCCTTTAATCACATTCGTTACCATTTGCAATTATAAAATAGTCTAATATCTTCATTTTTCCAACATACGTAGCTATTACCCTCGAAAACTAAAACTTTTGACATAGGAAAAGAGCCTTTAATCACATTCTTTACCATGTGCAATCATAAAATAGTCTATTATCTTCATTTTTCTGACATATGTAGCTATTACCCTCGAAAACTAAAACTTTTGACATAGGAAAAGAGCCTTTAATCACATTCTTTACCATGTGCAATCATAAAATAGTCTAATATCTTCATTTTTCCAACATACGTAGCTATTACCCTCGAAAAAGAAAACTTTTGAAATAGGAAAAGAGCCTTTAATCACATTCGTTACCATTTGCAATTATAAAATAGTCTAATATCTTCATTTTTCCAACATACGTAGCTATTACCCTCGAAAACTAAAACTTTTGACATAGGAAAAGAGCCTTTAATCACATTCTTCACCATGTGCAATCATAAAATAGTCTAATATCTTCATTTTTTCAAAATACGTAGCTATTACCCTCGAAAACTAAAACTTTTGACATAGGAAAAGAGCCTTTAATCACATTCTTTACCATGTGCAATCATAAAATAGTCTAATATCTTCATTTTTCCAACATACGTAGCTATTACCCTCGAAAACTAAAACTTTTGACATAGGAAAAGAGCCTTTAAGCACTTTCTTTACCATGTCCAATCATAAAATAGTCTAATATCTTCATTTTTCAAGCATACGTAGCTATTATCCTCGAAAACTAAAACTTTTGACATAGGAAAAGACCCTTTAATCACATTCTTTACCATGTGTCAAAAGTTTTACTTTTCGAGGGTAATAGCTACGTATGTAGGAAAAATGAAGATATTAGACTATTTTATGATTGCACATGGTAAAGAAAGTGCTTAAAGGCTCTTTTCCTATTTCAAAAGTTTTAGTTTTCGAGGGTAATAGCTACGTATGTTGACAAAATGAAGATATTAGACTATTTTATAATTGCAACTGGTAACGAATGTGATTAAAGGCTCTTTTCCTATGTCAAAAGTTTTAGTTTTCGAGGGTAATAGCTACGTATGTTGAAAAAATGAAGATATTAGACTATTTTATGATTGCAAATGGTAAAGAATGTGATTAAAGGCTCTTTTCCTATGTCAAAAGTTTTAGTTTTCGAGGGTAATAGCTACGTATGTTGGAAAAATGAAGATATTAGACTATTTTATGATTGCACATGGTAAAGAAAGTGCTTAAAGGCTCTTTTCCTATTTCAAAAGTTTTAGTTTCCGAGGGTAATAGCTACGTATGTTGAAAAAATGAAGATATTAGACTATTTTATGATAGCAAATGGTAAAGAATGTGATTAAAGGCTCTTTTCCTATGTCAAAAGTTTTAGTTTTCGAGGGTAATAGCTACGTATGTTGGAAAAATGAAGATATTAGACTATTTTATGATTGCACATGGTAAAGAAAGTGCTTAAAGGCTCTTTTCTTATTTCAAAAGTTTTAGTTTTCGAGGGTAATAGCTACGTATGTTGAAAAAATGAAGATATTAGACTATTTTATGATTGCAAATGGTAAAGAATGTGATTAAAGGCTCTTTTCCTATGTCAAAAGTTTTAGTTTTCGAGGGTAATAGCTACGTATGTTGAAAAAATGAAGATATTAGACTATTTTATGATTGCACATGGTAAAGAATGTGATTAAAGGCTCTTTTCCTATGTCAAAAGTTTTAGTTTTCGAGGGTAATAGCTACGTATGTTGAAAAAATGAAGATATTAGACTATTTTATAATTGCAAATGGTAACGAATGTGATTAAAGGATCTTTTCCTATGTCAAAAGTTTTAGTTTTCGAGGGTAATAGCTATGTATATTGGAAAAATGAAGATATTAGACTATTTTATGATTGCACATGGTAAAGAAAGTCCTTAAAGGCTCTTTTCCTATTTCAAAAGTTTTAGTTTTCGAGGGTAATAGCTACGTATGTTGAAAAAATGAAGATATTAGACTATTTTATGATTGCAAATGGTAAAGAATGTGATTAAAGGCTCTTTTCCTATGTCAAAAGTTTTAGTTTTCGAGGGTAATAGCTACGTATGTTGAAAAAATGAAGATATTAGACTATTTTATAATTGCAAATGGTAACGAATGTGATTAAAGGCTTTTTTCCTATGTCAAAAGTTTTAGTTTTCGAGGGTAATAGTTACGTATGTTGAAAAAATGAAGATATTAGACTATTTTATGATTGCAAATGGTAAAGAATGTGATTAAAGGCTCTTTTCCTATGTCAAAAGTTTTAGTTTTCGAGGGTAATAGCTACGTATGTTGAAAAAATGAAGATATTAGACTATTTTATGATTGCAAATGGTAAAGAATGTGATTAAAGGCTATTTTCCTATTTCAAAAGTTTTAGTTTTCGAGGGTAATAGCTACGTATGTTGGAAAAATGAAGATATTAGACTATTTTATGATTGCACATGGTAAAGAATGTGATTAAAGGCTCTTTTCCTATGTCAAAAGTTTTAGTTTTCGAGGGTAATAGCTACGTATGTTGGAAAAATGAAGATATTAGACTATTTTATAATTGCAAATGGTAACGAATGTGATTAAAGGCTCTTTTCCTATTTCAAAAGTTTTCTTTTTCGAGGGTAATAGCTACGTATGTTGGAAAAATGAAGATATTAGACTATTTTATGATTGCACATGGTAAAGAATGTGATTAAAGGCTCTTTTCCTTTGTCAAAAGTTTTAGTTTTCGAGGGTAATAGCTACGTATGTCGGAAAAATGAAGATGTTAGACTATTATATGATTGCACATGGTAAAGAATGTGATTAAAGGCTCTTTTCCTATGTCAAAAGTTTTAGTTTTCGAGGGTAATAGCTACGTATGTTGAAAAAATGAAGATATTAGACTATTTTATGATTGCAAATGGTAACGAATGTGATTAAAGGCTCTTTTCCTATGTCAAAAGTTTTAGTTTTCGAGGGTAATAGCTACGTATGTTGAAAAAATGAAGATATTAGACTATTTTATAATTGCAAATGGTAACGAATGTGATTAAAGGCTCTTTTCCTATGTCAAAAGTTTTAGTTTTCGAGGGTAATAGCTACGTATGTTGAAAAAATGAAGATATTAGACTATTTTATGATTGCAAATGGTAAAGAATGTGATTAAAGGCTATTTTCCTATTTCAAAAGTTTTAGTTTTCGAGGGTAATAGCTACGTATGTTGGAAAAATGAAGATATTAGACTATTTTATGATTGCACATGGTAAAGAATGTGCTTAAAGGCTCTTTTCCTATGGCAAAAGTTTTAGTTTTCGAGGATAATAGCTACGTATGTTGGAAAAATGAAGATATTAGACTATTTTATGATTGCACATGGTAAAGAATGTGATTAAAGGCTCTTTTCCTATGTCAAAAGTTTTAGTTTTCGAGGGTAATAGCTACGTATGTTGGAAAAATGAAGATATTACTACTACTACTACTACTAATAACTCACTGCAGCACCAAGCCACCTGAGGCCAACACAGCTACGCACGCTCCTCCTCCAACCTAATCTATTTAAAGCCTCCCTCTTTACACCCTCCCAGGAAGTTCCCATTTCCTTTAAATCCTTATTTATGACATCCTCCCAACCCAGACAAGGACGACCTGCTTTCCGTGTAGCCCCAGACGGTTGGCCAAAAAGGACAATCTTCGGTAATCTATCATCCTTCATCCGTAGAACGAGGCCTAGCCATCTCAACCTTTCTTTCATTATAGCCCCAGAAAGCGGGATTGAACCACACTTTTCGTACAACCTACTGTTTGAAATACGGTCAGTCAGTCGGGTACCCAGAACAATCCGTAGGCAATTTCTCTGGAAAACATCTAGTAAATTTTCATCTGCTTTTCGGAGTGTCCATGCTTCAGAGCCATATTTGACCACTGTCATCACTGTAGCTTCCAATATTCTAATCTTGGTTTGTAGGCTTATCTTTCTATTCTTCCAAACTTTTTTTAACTGTGAAAAAACACCCTGAGCTTTAGCTATTCTACTTTTAACATCTTCACTGCTCCCACCATCTTTACTAATAATACTACCAAGGTAACTGAAGCTCCCAACCTGATCAATCTTTTCGTTACCTAAGGTCACCTGTTCATCTTCACTTATTCCTAACCTTAGTGACTTAGTCTTCTTAACATTAATTTTCAAGCCTATTTTAGCACCCTGAACTCGTAAAACCTCTAAAAATTCATTCATTTTGCTCACACTTTCATCTAATATGCTTAAATCATCAGCATAATCTAAGTCCAGGAGCGTTCTTCCTCCCCATTTGATTCCATGGTCTCCAATTGCCTTTCCTGTGCTTCTTAAGACGAAGTCCATCAAAATGATCCATATAAAGGGGGATAGAACACAACCCTGCTTAACTCCTGATTTAATACAAAACTAGTTGCTAACCTCATTTCCTACCTTAACCGCAGCAGTATTATTCTCGTACATAGCGCAAATCACTTTAATGTATTTTTCTGGTATACCATATAACGATAAGACCTTTGTTAACGCTGTTCTATCAACAGAATCGAAAGCTTGCTCATAATCGATAAAACTAAGGACCAAAGGTGTTTGACAACGAAGGGACTTCTCAATTATTAACCTAAGAGTGAAAACATGGTCGACACATCCTCTACCTTTTCTAAAACCGTATTGTTCTTCCCTTAAAACTTTGTCTACAGCATGTCTCAGTCTAAAAAGTATCATATTACTCAGTAATTTGCTACCTACAGAGACCAGACTAATGCCTCGATAATTCCGACATTCACTCTTGTCACCTTTCTTATACAGTGGTTTAATTAAGGTTTTCCTAAAATCATTGGGTGCTTCCCCTTTTTCAAAAATCATGTTCATAATCTTCAGTAGCTTATTCCTAACCTCAGAGCCACCATATTTAAGGAACTCATTAATCATACTATCAGCACCTGGGGCCTTATTATTTTTTAATCCTTCTAGTACTGTCGCTAATTCTTCCTCACTAAACAAATCTTCCTTCACATCCAAGGTATCACAAACTTTTTCATTTTCATCTATATCTTTTCCTGCAAGTGTATATCGGTTTAGCACATTCTCAAAATGTTCCACTCATCTTTCTTTAACTTTTTCCTTATCACTAATTGTAACCCCATTTCTATCTTTAACTGGGACTAGTCCGGATCGGCTACTCCCTTTCAATTTATTAACATGCCAGTATAATATTTTACTATTATGCCGTCTAGCCGCATCTTCCAGATCCTCAGCAATTTTATCCATCGCCTCCATTTCACATTTCCTTAGTTCATATTTTAATGCTTTCTCCACTTTCTTTACATTCCTTTTGTTTTCATACGACCTATCGCTCAGATAATTCTTATACAAACCCCTTCTACTCTCTATTAAACCTAAAGCTTTTTCACTAATATTCCTAGTTGCTGTCTTAGCACTCTTCCCTAGGACACCATCAGCAACTTCACAAATTGTTTTTCTGAAATTATTCCATCCATCTTCCACATTGTCAAATTTTAAACCCTCAAGTTTAGTACTCAACTGTTCCTGGAATTTTTTTCTCAAATTTTCATCCTGAAGTCTACCAACATCATAACTTTCCGGGAGGGAGTTACTCTTCCGAAATTTCAGCTTTAAATTAACCTTAGACACTACTAGATGGTGATCTTTACTTTTAACATCAATAACGGCACTCCTATACACCCTAGTATCTTGTATTGATCCTGCTAGTCTTCTGTTTACAATAACATAATCAATAAGGTTTGCTGTCTTACCATCACGTGAATACCATGTCAACTTATGGGCCATTTTGTGACCAAACACCGTATTGGTTATAACTAGGTTGTTATACCTACAAAATTGCAAAAGCCTATAGCCATTACTGTTTTCTTTTCCTACACCAAAATTACCTAGGCTAGGATACCATCTATCCCTATTTCTACCAACCTGGGCATTAAAATCTCCTAGCAAAAACACCATATTTCTACCTGGTACCCTGTCTATTTGCTCCTGTAACTGTAAGTAAAATTCATCTGAGTCACTAGTATCTCCATCAGTTGGTTCAATGGGGGCATATACTACTATAACTGATACCCTAAACTTTTTAGTCATAAAATGAGCAATTAGTATTCTATTATTAATACCTTCCCAGCCTAAACAAGACTTAGCAGCTTCCTTATTCATCATGAGCCCTACTCCCTGTCTATGTACCCCATCCTTCCTTCCTGAGTAAACAAATTCTATGTCACCTAATTTCATGCTTCCTACCCCTGGGATATGAGTTTCTGAAACTCCTAATAAATCCAGTTCAAACCGTCTGAATTCGTCAGTCAAAATGTCGATGCGATAGTCATTTTTTAACGTCGTAACATTCCAAGTTCCAATTTTCATGTTCTTTAAATCTTTGAAATTATTTTGGCCTCAAGAAAAGCAGTGATCCCGGATACCAGTGCAGGATGGGGACCAACATATCTTCTCAAGTCTACACCGAAGCGCTTAAGCCGGCTTAGAACCGGACAGCAAGAAGTCCCTGGGATCTCCAGTAAGTTGGAGGCTTTGTGCAATCCTGGGCCCATCTTGGTCACAACATGGTTTTCAGCACTTGGCGATGCTCTTCTATCAACAAGAGTCGAAATCCTGCACAGACAGTCCCAAGCCTATTACCTCCGACTCATTATATATTCATGCCTACAAATATTATGCTACTACGGGGAGGCAGCCCATAGTAGATAAATTAGCTAGGAAGAGGTTTTTCAGCCCGAAAACGCCCATCAAAACAAACCAAGCCCA
>NW_027066685.1:0-17543 GCF_032884065.1 Artemia franciscana
TAGCTTTTTTAGTTTTTTTCGTTTTTTCTCTTCTATTTTTCAGTTTTTTCCTTTTTTTTTAGTTTTTTTTTAGTTTTTAGTTTTTTTAGTTTTTACCTTTTTTTAGTTTTTTTAGTTTTTTTAGTTTTTTAGCTTTTTTATTTTTTTTTTTTAGTTTTTAGTTTTTTTTGTAGTTTTTGCCTTTTTTTAGTTTTTTGAGTTTTTTTTTAGTTTTTAGTTTTTTACCTTTTTTAGCCTAACCAGGATTTGAACCTGGGACCTTCATTCTCCGTTCTGACACCCTCTCTCACCGAGTGACTACTCCAGCATGTTCATTTTGGTGTTTTAAATGGTATATTATTAACCAAATTAATGTGTTTTACAATATACTAACATGACAACTTAACATGATGACTTAACATGATCTCATGATTAACATGTGAGAAACATGACGTCACCTGATCCACAGATCCACAGACAGACAACTTATTTTTATATATATAGAAGATATATATATATATATACTAGCTGTTGGGGTGGCGCTTCGCGCCACCCCAACACCTAGTTGGTGGGGGCGCTTCGCGCCCCCCCCAAGCCCCCCCGCGCGCGTAAGTCGTTACGCGCCATAATAGTTACGCGCCATTGTAGTTGTGTCCCTATGTCCCACCTGTGAATATAGATAGATGTATATATATGGTTTTAACTACGTAAAACTTGCGAATATACAACATTCTTTGCTGTCCCATTGTCTTTGCATATAAATAGATTGTCAGGTTTACCGACTCTTGAACATGCAACATATAATGGTCCATGGGAAAACAATCTGTATTCAGATCTATACCTCATGATTCTAATGATTGCCCTTGAGCTTTGTTGATGGTGATTGCTAATCGACCATTCCCTGTCCCGGTGTCCCGGTCGTCATTTACATCCCCCTGTTTCCCCCGGTGTCCCCGTTGTAGTTGTGTCCCTGTGTCCCGGTCGTCATTTATATTCCCTGTGTCCCGGGTCCCGGTCGTCATTTGTATCCCGGTGTCCCGGTCTGTATATACATTCGTTTTTTAGTTTATTTTTTCTCCTTTATTTTTTTCCTTTTTTTTCTTTTTTAGCTTATTTAGATTTTTAGATTTTTTAGTTTTTTTATTAGTTTTTAGTTTTTTTTTCTTTTTAGTTTTTTTGTCCCGGTCGTCATTTATATCCCCCTGTTTCCCCTGGTGTCCCCGTTGTAGTTGTGTCCCTGTGTCCCGGTCGTCATTTATATTCCCTGTGTCCCGGTCGTCATTTGTATCCCGGTGTACCGGTCTGTATATACATTCGTTTTTTAGTTTTGTTTTTCTCCTTTATTTTTTTCCTTTTTTTTTCTTTTTAGTTTATTTAGATTTTTAGATTTTTTAGTTTTTTTATTAGTTTTTAGTTTTTTTTTCTTTTTAGTTTTTTTGTAGTTTTTACCTTCTTTTTAGTTTTGTTAATTTTTTTTTTTACTTGTGTCCTGGTCGTCATTTATACTCCCTGTGTCCCGGTGCTTTGTTGATTGCTAATCGAACATTCCTTTTGTCCTGGTCGCTTTCTCTTTGAGTGTCGTCATTTATTTTTTTCTTTTTTAGTTCTTTTAGTTTTTACCTTTTTTAGTTTTTTTAGTTTTTAGTTTTTTTAGTTTTTTACCTTTTTTTAGTTTTTTTAGTTTTTTTAGTTTTTTAGCTTTTTTATTTTTTTTATTAGTTTTTAGTTTTTTTGTAGTTTTTGCCTTTTTTTTAGTTTTTTTAGTTTTTTAGCTTTTTTATTAGTTTTTAGTTTTTTTGTAGTTTTTGCCTTTTTTTAGTTTTTTTTAGTTTTTTAGCTTTTTTATTTTTTTTATTAGTTTTTAGTTTTTTTTGTAGTTTTTGCCTTTTTTTAGTTTTTTCAGTTTTGACGTCACCTGATCCAGTTTTTTCAGGTGACGTCACCTGATCCACGATCCACAGATCCACAGACAACTTATTTTTATATATATAGATAGTTTGTTTTTTTTACTTATGTCCTGGTCGTCATTTATACTCCCTGTGTCCCGGTGCTTTGTTGATTGCTAATCGAACATTCCTTTTGTCCTGGTCGCTTTCTCTTTGAGTGTCGTCATTTATTAGTTTTTTCCTTTTTTTTAGTTTTTTATTGGTTTTTACCTTTATTTTAGCTTATTTTTCAGTTTTTTCCTTTTTTTTAGTTTTTTTTTATTTTTTATTTTTTTTAGTTTTTTACCTTTTTTTAGTTTTTTTAGTTTTTTTAGTTTTTTAGCTTTTTTACTTTTTTTATTAGTTTTTAGTTTTTTTTTGTAGTTTTTGCCTTTTTTTAGTTTTTTCAGTTTTTTTTTTAGTTTTTTATTGGTTTTTACCTTTATAGTTTTTTTAGTTTTTTAGCTTTTTTATTTTTTTTATTAGTTTTTAGTTTTTTTTGTAGTTTTTGCCTTTTTTTAGTTTTTTCAGTTTTGACGTCACCTGATCCAGTTTTTTCAGGTGACGTCACCTGATCCATCCATCCATCCACAGACAACTTATTTTTATATATATAGATATGTTTTTAACTACGTAAAACTTGCGAATATACAACATTCTTTGCTGTCCCATTGTCTGCGCATATAAATAGATTGTCAGGTTTACCGACTCTTGAACATGCAACATATAATGGTCCATGGGAAAACAATCCGTATTCAGATCTATACCTCATGATTCTAATGATTGCCCTTCAACTTTGTTGATGGTGATTGCTAATCGACCATTCCCTGAGTCGCCATCGTCATTTATATATCGTCATTAATTGGTATATGATGAAATAAATTTTTAATTTTTTCCCTTTTTTTCCCTTTAGTTTTTTTTTATTGGTTTTGACCTTTTTTTTAGATTTTTTAGTTTTTTTCTTTTTTTCTTTTTAGTTTTGTATTGGTTTTTACCTTTTTTTAGCTTTTTTAG
Organism: Artemia franciscana; assembly: GCF_032884065.1. Taxonomy (NCBI): domain Eukaryota; kingdom Metazoa; phylum Arthropoda; class Branchiopoda; order Anostraca; family Artemiidae; genus Artemia; species Artemia franciscana. Next base: position 2,919 of record NW_027066685.1, read on the forward strand.
TTTTTTTCGTTTTTTCTTTTTACTTTTTTTTTAGTTTTTATCTTTTTTATTTTTTTTTTTATTCTTAATTTTATTAGTTTTCTTTTTCTCTTCTATTTTTCAGTTTTTGCCTTTTTTTTAGTTTTTTTTTAGTTTTTAGTTTTTTAAGTTTTTTTCCTTTTTTTAGTTTCTTTAGTTTTTTTAGTTTTTGGCTTTTTTATTTTTTTTATTAGTTTTTAGTTTTTTTGTAGTTTTTGCCTTTTTTTTAGTTCTTTCAGTTTTTTTTTTAGTTTTTAGTTTTTTACCTTTTTTAGCCTAACCAGGATTTGAACCTGGGACCTTCATTCTCCGTTCTGACACCCTCTCTCACCGAGTGACTACTCCAGCATGTTCATTTTGGTGTTTTAAATGGTATATTATTAACCAAATTAATGTGTTTTTCAATATACTAAGCATCGTCATAACAAAAATGACGACAATTAATTTCATGACGTCAGCCGACACAGAAACATGACGACACCTGATCCACAGATCCACAGACAGACAACTTATTTTTATATATATAGACTAGCTGTTGGGGTGGCGCTTCGCGCCACCCCAACACCTAGTTGGTTGGGGCGCTTCGCGCCCCCCCCAAGCCCCCCCGCGCGCGTAAGTCGTTACGCGCCATTGTAGTTGTGTCCCTATGTCCCACCTGTGAATATAGATAGATATATATATATATATATATATATATATATACTAGCTGTTGGGGTGGTGCTTCGCGCCACCCCAACACCTAGTTGGTGGGGCGCTTCGCGCCCCCCCCCCCCCAAGCCCCCCCGCGCGCGTAAGTCGTTACGCGCCATATTAGTTACGCTCCATATTAGTTACGCGCCATTGTAGTTGTGTCCCTGTGTCCCACCTGTGAATATAGATAGATTTATATATGTGTTTCAAACTACGTAAAAATTGCGAATATACAACATTCTTGGCTTTCCCATTGTCTGTCCATATACAAAGCCGTATGTACTAATAATGACGTCATATGCAAACGCTCGTTTACAAACAAACAAACATGCATACACACAACTCGTTTTTATATAGATAGATAGATAGATAGATACAATACAAATTAACTACGTAAAACTTGTGAATATACAACAGTCTTCGCTGTCCCATTGTCTGTGCGTATAAATAGATTGTCAGGTTTACCGACCCTCAAAGATGCAACATACAATTGTACATTGGTAAAGCAATCTGTATTAAGATCTATACTGCATTTTTCTAGTGATTGCCCTTGAGCTTTGTTGATGGTGGTTGCAAATGCTAATCGAATTGGGAATTGCAATCTTTTAAATTGAAAAAGCAGATCCGTTGGAATCATGGGAATGCGAGGAATAAGAACAGCTTCACCCTCATAAGGCCCTGTCAAGATTGTGGCATCTATTAGGTTTTCCATTGTTTTTTTTTTTTTACGGCAAGTCGTCATTTATAACTGCATCTCGCAAATGAATGTATTGTTCAGAGCGGAGCTTGGTCTGATTCAGGCGGATATATAGCAAACGTTCTGATTCAATTTTAGCATACATATCCACGACAAATTGGTGAAACCATTCACGGCATTTTAAAATATAATTTTCTTCATCCTGCCGAATCATTAGTCTATAGGAATAATAATGCATTGCACTGCATTTCTTATTCATTTCTTTGTTAGTGGCTGGATTCATCAATTTAATATTAAAGTGATAGCCGTCGGCTCCATCCCAAAAAATGATAGGATATTGTAGGGCATCGTAGCATCGATGAGTTTCAGCAATTCTTAACAACTGAGCGTTTCGCTTATGTAGAATAATATCTCGAGGTAAAAACTGATCACCGACCATAACGATTGCCACTTCGTCGATAGTCGGAGCATTGTATCTACGCACATGTTGGCCAGGAGGCGTTTTGTCAGCGGAAATAACAATTTTATGAGTATCAGTAGGCATCAAATCGATGGCTGTTTTGAACAGACGCACTAAATTATTATTTTCGTGGAAAAGATGTTGCAATTGGGAAACGATTGTCCTTTCAACGTTGGGAGAAATTTCGCAACGTGCATTCAATTCAGAATTTCTATCACTGATGAAGTACAATTGTAAAAATTTATGATTCTCGCCTGAGAATGGTAGAAGGGACCCTTCTTTATGATAAATTTGCCCTTTTACTTTGAAAGTAGACATAAATTGATCTGGATTTTCGATTTGGGCTCCAAACGACGTCATTTGGAAACATGAGTTGTATTGTCTGATTTTTGACAAAAAACGCTTAGATTCTGACGTAGTTCCAGTAAGGAAAGTCTTCAATGGCTCTGGTGGTGCAGCCAATAGAGGAAGTTTAACTTTTCCTGAGGCGCAACACATTCCAATTGTTTCACCATTGAATTTCAAGGCCTTGCAATAGGGACAAATTTTAGACATTGTCCCGATTTGAACACATCTACTCAAGCTATAATCATCGACTGGGTTGTACCTGAATGCCAGGCGATAACTTTCAGATTGCTCTGATTCCTCGGCACGCTTTCTTTTCTTACTTTCTCTATCAGCAGCAAGCCTGATTTCTTGCTGTTCTTGTAATTCCTCGGCACGCTTTCTTTTCTTACTTTCTCTATCAGCAGCAAGCCTGATTTCTTGCTGTTCTTGTGATTCCTCGGCACGCTTTCTTTTCTTACTTTCTCTATCAGCAGCAAGCCTGATTTCTTGCTGTTCTTGTAATTCCTCGGCACGCCTTCTTTTTTCACATTCTCTTTTAGCAGCAAGTCTGCTTCTGCGTTGCTCTGGTAGTTCCTCGGCATGCTTTCTGTTCTTTCTTTCTCTATCAGCCTCAAGCCTGTTTCCCTGCTGGTCTTTTGATTCCTCGGCACGCCTTCTTTTTTCACTTTCTCTTTTAGCAGCAAGTCTGCTTCTGCGTTGCTCTGGTAGTTCCTCGGCATGCTTTCTGTTCTTTCTTTCTCTATCAGCCTCAAGCCTGTTTCCCTGCTGGTCTTTTGATTCCTCGGCACGCCTTCTTTTTTCACTTTCTCTTTTAGCAGCAAGTCTGCTTTCGCGTTGTTCTGGTAGTTCCTCGGCACGCTTTCTTCAGCCGTAACATGACGTCACCTGATCCACAGATCCACAGACAGACAGACAACTTATTTTTATATATATAGAAGATAGATAGAAGATATATATATATATATGTTTTTAACTACGTAAAACTTGCGAATATACAACATTCTTTGCTGTCCCATTGTCTGTGCATATAAATAGATTGTCAGGTTTACCGACTCTTGAACATGCAACATATAATGGTCCATGGGAAAACAATCCGTATTCAGATCTATACCTCATGATTCTAATGATTGCCCTTGAGCTTTGTTGATGGTGATTGCTAATCGACCATTCCCTGTCCCGGTGTTCCGGTCGTCATTTATATCCCCCTGTGCCCCCCGGCGTCCCCGTTGTAGTTGTGTCCCTGTGTCCCGGTCGTCATTTATATTCCCTGTGTCCCGGTCGTCATTTGTATCCCGGTGTCCCGGTCTGTATATACATTCGTTTTTTAGTTTTGTTTTTCTCCTTTATTTTTTTCCTTTTTTTTTCTTTTTTAGTTTATTTAGATTTTTAGATTTTTTAGTTTTTTTATTAGTTTTTAGTTTTTTTTCTTTTTAGTTTTTTTTGTAGTTTTTACCTTCTTTTTAGTTTTGTTAGTTTTTTTTTTACTTATGTCCTGGTCGTCATTTATACTCCCTGTGTCCCGGTGCTTTGTTGATTGCTAATCGAACATTCCTTTTGTCCTGGTCGCTTTCTCTTTGAGTGTCGTCATTTATTTTTTTCTTTTTTAGTTCTTTTAGTTTTTACCTTTTTTAGTTTTTTTTAATTTTTTAGATGAAATTTTTTTTTAGTTTTTTCCTTTTTTTCTTTTTAGTTTTTTATTGGTTTTTACCTTTAGTTTAGCTTATTTTTCAGTTTTTTCCTTTTTTTTAGTTTTTTTTTAGTTTTTAGTTTTTTTAGTTTTTTACCTTTTTTTAGTTTTTTTAGTTTTTTTAGTTTTTTAGCTTTTTTATTTTTTTTATTAGTTTTTAGTTTTTTTTGTAGTTTTTGCCTTTTTTTTAGTTTTTTCAGTTTTTTTTTAGTTTTTAGTTTTTTACCTTTTTTAGCCTAACCAGGATTTGAACCTGGGACCTTCATTCTCCGTTCTGACACCCTCTCTCACCGAGTGACTACTCTAGCATGTTCATTTTGGTGTTTTAAATGGTATATTATTAACCAAATTAATGTGTTTTACAATATACTAAGCATCGTCAGAACAAAAATGACGACAACTAATTTCATGACGTCAGCCGACACAGAAACATGACGTCACCTGATCCACAGATCCACAGACAGACAACTTATTTTTATATATATAGAACATATATATATATATATATATATATATATATATTCACAGGTGGGACGTAGGGACACAACTACAACGGCGCGTAACTTATATGGCGTGTAACGACTTACGCGCGTGGGGGGGCTCGGGGGGGGGGGGCACGAAGCGCCCCCACCAACTAGGTGTTGGGGTGGCGCTTCGCGCCACCCCAACAGCTAGTAAGTATATAAGGCTTTGTATGTGACGTCATTATACAGCTAGTCACCCCAACAGCTAGTATATATATATATATCTATCTATATTCACAGGTGGGACATAGGGACACAACTACAATGGCGCGTAACTAATATGGCACGTAACGACTTACACGCGGGGGGGCTTGAGGGGGCGTGAAGCGCCCCCACCAACTAGGTGTTGGGGTGGCGCGAAGCGCCACCCTAACAGCTAGTAAGTATATAAGGCTTTGTATGTGACGTCATTATAAGATGACACTACAGTCCGGGACAGTCAAAGAGAAATTACAGACTGGGACACCGGGACACAAATGACGACCGGGACACAGGAAATATAAATGACGACCGGGACAAAGGGACACAACTACAACTGGGACGCCGGGGGGCACAGGGGGGATATATAAATGACGACGGGGACACAGGGAATATTCGATTAGCAATCACCATCAACAAAGTTCAAGGGCAATCATTAGAATAATGAGGTATAGATCTGAATACGGATTTTTTTCCCATGGACAATTATATGTTGCATGTTCAAGAGTCGGTAAACCTGACAATCTATTTATATACACAGACAATGGGACAGCGAAGAATGTTGTATATTCGCAAGTTTTACGTAATTAAAAGCATATAAATATCTATCTATATTCACAGGTGGGACACAGGGAAACAACTACAATGGCGTGTAACTAATATGGCGCGTAACGACTTACGCGCACGGGGGGGCTTGAGGGGGTGCGAAGCGCTCCCACCAACTAGGTGTTGGGGTGGCGCAAAGCGCCACCCCAACAGCTAGTTACCAAAAAAAATCGTGCCGAGGAATCACAAGAACAACGTTAAAACAGGCTCGTGGCTCAAAGAAATAATGCCAAAAGAAAGAGTGCCGAGGAATCACAAGAACAACGTGAAAACAAGCTTGAGGCTCAAAGAGATAATGCCAAAAGAAAGCGTGCCGATGAATCACAAGAGTAACCTTGAAAATTACCGCCTGGCATTCAGGTACAGCCCAGTCGAAGATTATAGCTTGAGCAGATGTGTTCAAATCGGGACTACGTCTAAAATTTGTCACTATTGCAAGACCTTGAAATTTAATGGTGAAACATTGGGAATGAGTTGTGCCTCAGGAAAAGTTAAACTTCCTCAACTGGCTGCACCACTAGAGCCATTGAAGAGCCATTTAATTATTTCAAAGCACGATTCCTGGTATAACTTTTTTTGCATTTTACATGGAAGATATATTACTTCATACGGGCAAGGGTAGTCTTCAACATATAAATTCTAGATGCGTCACATCTTATTTTGAGGGAACTGAGTCAATCAGTGGAAACAGTCTGTGAAATATCTAGATATGGGGCCAGATATTAAAATTGATGAGGTCCAAAGAGGGGAGGGGAAGGGACCCTTACGGATGAACCTGATCTAAAGCTATTAATGGCCAGATGATCCTTGTAGACAAGAAGTGATCCCAAATAAACTGAAATCGAATCAATAATAATAAAGAATTTGCTCAAAGTTAACTTTGTAATAGTGATTTTCTAACAAAAATCTTTGTTTATATCAGCTGTCAAATTTCCACATTCAAGACTTTCCCTATAACGGTTATCGTGGTTGCAGCAATAGCAGCAACCTTGTAATAAACAAACACGCCCATAGTAAGCAAAAAACAAAGTACACCATGGTAAAGGATAAAACCATAGATGACTAGGTAATAAGCTTATCTGAAGTCAATCTGAGGTTATAGCATCAAAGTACCTGATTCAGGCTTAAAATCACACAGTCACAAAGGTGTCTCCTAAAAACGAGGTTTAAAAAACATAACAAAATTCGCAAAAATTTTTGTTTATAAATTTCTAAAGGTGAATTTAATCATATTCTTCATATTCTTCACACTCAAGTACAGAAAAGGTATGTCTGATGGGGGAACGTATGAGGGGGCCCTCCCCTCAAATAAAATATCGTGTTCGAGCTTGGGAACGGGGTGAACCGAGATCTACATTTACACAACAAATTTTATTTTTCACAAATTTCCATGAAAAGCTCTTATGTCGCAAAAGTGGTGGTCCTGGCTTTAATGGCTCTCTTGCAGAATTTGGACCTTCTTTACACCAATATAGGAATCAACCTGATTCCAACTAAGACAGTTTCTACTATAGACTCTACACTACGCAAATGTACTAGGTAAAATAGCCTAAACAGTCATGAGGAAGTAAGCTACATTAGCTATGATCAAATTGCCTTGCAAGTGTTTGACTATTTCAAAAGAATTTCGAATAGAGAAGAAACGCCACTGCCAATAATTATACTTAAGATGAATAAATAACTAAATCAAGTTTTGTTTCTAACATTGACAAATTTAAAACGGCGGAGACAAAGGATGTGTGTTAGTAAACATATTTTCGCTGATAAAACTTTCGCTACAAATTAACAAAAATTCACCTTATAGCATTTTTGGTTTGATTAACTGGGTTCTGTTGACCATGTACTTTTCCCCAAAAAATTTCTAAACATTGAATCAGACTCATCTGTTCATTTTGTATCACTCTGCGTATTTCACTTACTTACAGAAATTAATTGTCATAATTAGAAAAAATTATAAATTGCAGTCATCCTTTATTCTTTCCTTGCGACAGGCGGGATTGAACCATGGTCTCCCTGTTACATAGGCATGGTTTCATCCACTACGCTATCACAAGGTATTACTATTGGATATTCAGAATACACCTGAAATGATTAGATAAACAAGTAATTTCTGTACGTTATACATTACGCAAATATACTAGGTAAAATTGCCAGCACTGTACTGAGGCGAAAAGTTACATAAGCTATAAGAAAAACTACCTTACAACTGTTTGACTATTTCAGAAGAATTTCTAATAGAGAAGAAAAACCGCAGCTAATAATTAAACTTCAGATAATTAAATAACTATCTGACGCTTTGTTTCTAAAAAGAACAAATGTAAGAACGACAGAGACATATGAAGTGTGTTAGCATTAATCACCTTATTTTTTCGGCAATATTGCATCCTCCCCCCTCACATAAAACTTTGTGTTCAAGCTTGAGAGACGAAGTGAACCAAACTCTAAGAAAAAACAAAAACATCATGGGTTTCAAAAATTTTCATAAAAAGCTCTTACGCCTCAAATGTAGAAGCAGTGGCTTCAATGGCTATCTTGTGGAATTTGAACGTTTTGTGCACCAATATAGGAATCCATATACTTCCAACTAAGAAGATTTCGAATATGGGCTGTATACTACGTGAATATTCCAGTTAAACCAGCCTGGACAGAGGGGATAAGCCACATTAGCTATAAGAAAAATTACCTGTCAGCCTTTTGACTATTTCAAAAGAATCTCTAATAGAGAAGAAGAGCGACAGCTAATGATTACACTTCATGTAAATAAATAGCTAAAAAGCTGTTTAAAAAAGAGCTATTTATATAAATAAATAGCTATAAAAAAATTGCTTTTTTCTTAAAATCGTCTGATCAACACTGAGAAAGCCATTTAGCCAAAAAAAACATGGAGTAAAAAAAAAGAATATGGAGTAATTTCTGTTCGTTTTAAGTTTTAATGTTGCTCTTTACTTTCAGTTAAAAAAACTTGTTTTTTATATTTAATTATTTCAAAGCACGATTCCTGGTCTAATTTTTTTGTATTTTACATGGAAGATATATTACTTCATACGGGCAAGGGTGGTCTTCAACACATAAATTCTAGATGCGTTACATCTTATTTTGAGGGAACTGAGTCAACCAGTGGAAACAGTCTGTGAAATTTCTAGATGTGGGGCCAGATATTAAAATTGATGAGGTCCAAAGAGGGGAGGGGAAGGGACTCTTATGAATGAATCTGATCTAAAGGTAAATATGGCCAGAAGATCCTTGTAGACAAGACGTCATCCCAAATAAATTGAAATCGAATCAATAATAATAAAGAATTTGTTCAAACCTAACTTTCTAATAGAGATTTTCTCACAAAATCTTTGTTTTTATCAGCTGTCAAATCTCCACATTCAAGACTTTCTCTATTACGGTTATTGTGGTAACAGCAATAGCAGCAACCTTGTAAAAAACAAACACGCAAAAACAGCCTTTTTTACACACTGTAAAAAACAAAACCATAAATGACTAGGTGAAAAGCTTATCTGAAGTCAATCTGAGGTTATAGCGTCAATCAGGCTTAAAATAAGGCTTAAAATCACATAGTTACAAAGGTGTCTCCTAAAAACGAGGCTTAAAAAACAAAACAGAACTGGCAAAAAAAAAATTTGGGTAAATTTCTAAAGGTGAATTTGCTGAATTTGAACGTATTGTGCACTAATATAGGAATCAATATACTTCCAACTAAGAAGATTTCGAATATGGGCTGTATACTACGCAAATATTCCAGTTAAACCAGCCTGCACAGTCATGAGGAGACAAGCCACATTTGCTATAAGAAAAATTACCTTGCAAGCTTTTGACTATTTCAAAACAATCTCTAATAGAGAAGAAAAGCGACAGCTAACGATTACACTTCATATACATCAATAACTAATTGACGTTTTGTTTCTAAAAAGGACAAAGGTAAGAGCAGAAGGGACCCAAGATTTGTGTTAGTACACAGATTCTTGGAGATGAAAATTTCACTAAAAACAGCTGAAGACAGGATATTTGGAAATTAAGGTCATTCAATACTTTTGTCAAAGCACAGAAGATTTGAATTTAACATTAGGAAGAAAAGAAGAAGAGACTAATTTCATAATGAAAATAAGATCAGTTTTACGAAGATTTATTTTATATAAAAAGCAGTTCCTTTGTTTATCAAATAGAGAGCAAAAAACTAGCACCAGGACTAGTGAGTAATGACTACTTTTGGAAAAAGAGAAAATATTATGTCTGAGTACCCTAAACATTTGGTAAAACAACAACAAAAAAGAAGAAAGTCTCATTAGACGACGTGAAATCTGGCTATCGAAACGATATCCAATACCAAACCTAGCATTACTCTTAGCATTACATGACTGCTAAGTGCACACTCATTGAGTATTACTACTACTCAATTACGTATACCCCAAAGTAATTGTAATTTTCTAGTTAGTAGCAAACCTCGCAAGCAATGATTTTGGTGTGCTACCGATTGATTTTGTTTGAATTTTTTCGGAAATAAATTGTTACTAAAAAAAAAAAATATTGTTTCTGCAACACCTGTTAAAAGTCCTTTTTTTACTGTTACTTATACTTGGTTCAATGCAAGACCTACACAGTGTCATGATTTAGGATAATCAAGCTACCGATTTTTGAATCCATGCATATTTTTGCTCTGGTAATAGGCGTTCCTCTTTTCCAAATATACATTTTGAAACTATATTCAAAAAAACAAATAGCCTATAGGGAAAATGAGATTTCCCTCATCTCCTTTCTCTGCAGAAAAACTGTTAACCGTTTTCTCAGGTTTGAGGCTGGATACAAAAAAAAATTATCCATTATAAACTCCGAAACTTTAAATATATTCAGATCAGAATCAGTATGAACATTTTTGAGTTTTGAAGTTCTACTCGGTTGCATAAGCATAATAGATTCATATCTATTCAGTTTCCTATTTTCTTCGGAATCAGTTGACAATTTAGCAATATCCCAGGACTTACTTGCAAAGATATTTTCAGGTTTGAAAAAAAAGATGATAAATAATGTGTAAACTTGGCATGTTGACTAAAATTCCCTGTTGTTTCTATTTGTTGTTCGTATTTGTGATGGAAAGGCAGTGTGGTCTTTGTCACTCAGGACAGAAATCTCAAGGTCTTGGGGATCCCATATACCGGCAGCCCTGGATAGAGGTCCTCAAAAACCTACAACTAGACATGAAGACGATGTGTCATTATCTAAAGCGACTCGTTGAGAAACCATAGGCAGCACATTAACGCTGCCTAAGTAAAGAGCGATGTGGGCACAATGTATTATTTTTTTGGGGTTTTAGACCAGGGTACTTCGTTTCGAAGGAGTTGTCGAAGAATCTTCGAAAAGGGATAATTCGATTGGAAATTGGAAGGCCTAGTGCCCTTTTTCATAGTTAAAAATGATTGATGTGACTAACACCCTTCCCTCGCCCACTTTTTCCCCAAATACATCCGATCAAAATTTTGACATTACCATTTTGTTCAACGTAGTTGAAAGATCCGTATATTATATCTTTGAGGATGGACCCCCCCCCCCCTCCAAAGCCCTCAGGGCAAGGGTTGAGAGTTATACCCTGGGGGCATGTAAGGTTTATAAGGAAAGGGTGATCGTATAAAATTCGGATGGAACTCATTGGATTGGTTATTAAAAGTTCTAGTTACTTTTAAAGATTCAAAGTGAACGGAGGGTGGTTACCCCCCCCCCCTACACCTCTTATTTTCCAGAAACCCAACTTTATGAAATTTTAAGCAATCCATTTGTTGTCATAGAAACTTCAAAAACAGCTCATTCGATTGGAAAATGAAGGGGATAGTGCTCCTTTTAATAGCCAAAAGTGATTTGAGGGGAACTAACCCTCCTCACATGCTCATCATTTCCCCAAACACCTCCAATCAAAGTTTTGAGATAACCATTTTGTTCAGCGTAGTTAAAGGTCCAGAAATTATGTCTTTGATGGTGACATCCCCCCAGCCATCAGGGCAAGGGTTGTAAGTTATGCCATGGGGCCATATAATGTTTTTACAGAAAGGGTGGTCGTATAAACTTCGGAGGGGCTCATTGGATTGGTAATCAGAAGCTTCAATATCCTTTTTAAGATTCAGTGATCTTGTACGGGATAACCCTCCCCCCCCCCCCCAGTTCGTATTTTCCCATAATGCATCTGATACAAATTTGAGATTGTCATTTGTTGTCGTAGAAACTTCAAAAATGATCATTCGATTGGAAAAGGAAATGGTCTTTTTAATAGCCAAAATTGACTACAGGCCAACAAATCCTCCCTCCCCGCCCAACAGCACTTTGTAAGGAACAGTTTGGTGCGTGAAGTTGAAACTGATAGGACTTATTTTGAGGGATGGTTAACTAACCAACAAAAAATATTTACATCCTAATGCTAGTAAGACCTTGATAAAAAACTTTACATGTTAATTATCGAAAATACTGTTATTTTATACAAATTAGATACATTGTGAGGATTTTAGCCTATAGGTCTCTTTTGTCGTCTACCTCTTTTTCAGACTCTTTTCCAAATTATTTATAAAGATATTATGCACCATTCCTGGTCTTTTTTCTTCTTTCTTTTTTTTGGTACTTGAGTTTAATTTCCCACGTTGAATGCAAATACGTCAAAATCGGCTCTTATGCTGATAGTCAATTACTAGAAAAAAAAAAGGTGTATTGGTTTATCCGTTCAAAAATATACCATAAGATTAAGGGTAAATCAAATTCTTCTAATGTCTTGTCATTATCATGTGCTACTCTAAATAAGAAGCTCGTATAAACTCATGTAATTAATTGATTCAACTGTGTTTTTTTTTTTACATATTTTGAGAAACTTTTTGAATCAACAGCGTAGGTAATGTTTAAGTTTCTATGTGAAAACATAAAAGGAAAAAAGAAATAGAAGAAACATTTTATTTTAACTTTTCTCTATACTAAAATAACGAATTAACTTAAATAAAAAGACTTGAATCTTTCTATTATTTTCTTATTGCTTGCTAACTCTAGATTAGGTGAAATATTGTACGTTTATAAATACCTGTATCACACTCCTTGCTCCTTAATTAAAAAATTACAAAAGCTGTATCATCCTTTACACGTTCCTAAATTTTATAGCATTAGTGCAATGGTGAAAGTTCATTGTCCAAGACATAAGCTGTCTTCTGCCAGAGGACAGAAGAGGACTTTACACACCCTTTATCCCCCTCACGATTCTTCCTTGGGCGCAATACCTTTTACCCAGTACATTTATACCACACAAGGTAGTTCAACGAACAAAGCCTGAGAGCTTCGTAGTGTCTTTCCTTGAGACATTTTTTACATATCCTTGTGCTGAATAACGTCGTTCTAAAGGTATTCATAAAGCCCTAAACATTCATAGGAGTCTACTAATTTAATATTAGTTTATGAGCCTTGAAGCCGAAAACAAATTAATAACCAAGAGGATAAATAGCTAAACTAACATAAATACCGACTTTCATTTGAGTAGCCTTGGTCCCAACGCTAAAATCACATTTTCAACGAGTTATTGACGAGTTCTTAATTGAGAACACACTATGAAGCGATTGATGAAGGCAGGTTTTTTGCTACTCCTAAAACAGGATTTGATTCGAAGTTGAAAGTAACAGAAAATAAGTTAGAGGTTCAAAAAGTTACTTCTAAATAATATCAAAATAGCAAAAATCTGCGAAGTCCCCGAATAGCCTTTCAGATTCCTTGCTCAGAACCAGATTTTTGAGTAACACAAAAACCACCGTGCTATAAAACTTAACAGAGTGTGACTATTTCATCCCATTGTAAATGTTTCAAGGGTGAAAAACAAAGAAAAAGAAGAACCAATAAAGAAAAAATTCGTAAATGGCCAAGAACCTTTTAGGGACACATGAGTCCAACCTCCTTCATGGCGATATAAAATAATAATCATAAAACTATTTAATCCAGAAAAGCATACTTTTGAGCAATCAAGGCTCTTTCTTCCGGCGCCAACTTATAATACAAACTCTGGTCAACATTACATCAACCCTCAATAAATACACCCATATTTAAATTGCTTCAGCTAATATATAATATTACATGCCGAATAAGTTGGTGCAAACAACTACTAGCATATTTGATTTTTCTCTTTGCACAAATTAAAGCTATTTTATATTTCTCATTCCTGTTTGAGTTTGATCAAGAGATGGATTCTCCAAAGGGACTGCAGGGTCCAAAATTTTTAATAAGCGAATAAGGTCGAACTTTGATCTAACTTCCTGAATAACTTATACTGCAAGAAAAAAAAAGTGACATGTGTCAACAAGTTAACAAAGACTAAATTCGAATCTATCGTCGTGTCACATAGGACACAATCTCCGTGTAATTCCATTAAACTAAATCATTTGGATTAAACTAAAAATCAAACACCTCATATAACTCTTAAGGCAAAACACAACGGATAACCATTAGAGAATGATGACATTTCTACCCTTTTTTACCATAACGTTTTCATTATCAGTACGTTTTATAGTTTTCACTCCTCCTATATAAAAAATGAACAGTTTATTGACGATAATATCATCAGCACACGCTTAGGACGTGACATCTTATTAAGACGTAACATGATTAGGACGTGACAATTCTTTGTACATAACATCTTATATTGGGGGGAGAGCAATCGAATAACATCAACTTTAAATTAATTAAACCAATTAATCAATGTTTGGGCAGGATTTGATAAATTGTTGACTTATTTGTTGTTCTCAAGAAAAATATAGGTCGAAAAATCATTTGAATAGAGTCTTAAATCATCACTGAATTTTTAAGTAGTGTTCAAAAGCAAGAGAGAGAGATAGAGAGAGAGAGAGAGAGAGAGAGAGAGAGAGAGAGAGAGAGAGAGAGAGAGAGAGAGAGAGAGAGAGAGAGAGAGAGAGAGAGACAGAGAGAGAGAGAGAGAGAGAGAGAGAGAGAGAGAGAGAGAGACAGACAGACAGAGAGACAGACAGACAGACAGAGAGAGAGAGTAATCTAGTGACACCACACTTTAAATCAAGAGAAAGAAAGAGAGAGAGAGAGAGAAAGAGCGAGAGAGAGAGAGACATCAGAGAGAGAGTTTTGACATCAAGCTTTAATTTAGTTAAACCTGTTTGGGCAGGATCTGATAAATTGTCGACTTATTTGTTGTTCTCAAGAAAAATATAGGTCGAAACATCGTATTTCAAATCCTGCCCAAACGGGTTTAATATAATTTAAACTATTATGTCATTCGATCGCTCTCTCTCTCTTATCTCTCTCTCTCTCTCTCTCTCTCTCTCTCTCTCTCTCTCTCTCTCTCTCTATTTCTCTGTCAAATAATTTTTCGACCTATATTTTTCTTGAGAACAACAGTTAAGTTGTTCTCTCTCTC
>NW_027066686.1:0-17517 GCF_032884065.1 Artemia franciscana
AAAGAATGTGATTAAAGGCTGTTTTCCTATTTCAAAAGTTTTATTTTTCGAGGGTAATAGCTACGTATGTTGAAAAAATGAAGATATTAGACTATTTTATGATTGCAAATGGTAAAGAATGTGATAAAAGGCTCTTTTCCTATGTCAAAAGTTTTACTTTTCGAGGGTAATAGCTACGTATGTTGAAAAGAAGAAGATATTAGACTATTTTATGATTGGAAATAGTAAAGAATTTGATTAAAGGCACTTTTTCTATTTCAAAAGTTTTAGTTTGGGGGGTAAGAGCTACGTATGTTGAAAAAATCAAGATATTAGACTCTTTTATGATTGCAAATGGTAAAGAATGTGATTAAAGGCTCTTTTCCTATGTCAAAAGTTTTAGTTTTCGAGGGTAATAGCTACGTATGTTGAAAAAATGAAGATATTAGACTATTTTATGATCGCAAATGGTAAAGAGTGTAATTAAAGGCTCTTTTCCTATGTCAAAAGTTTTAGTTTTTGAGGGTAATAGCTACGTATGTTGAAAGAACGAAGATATTAGACTATTTTATAATTGCAAATGGTAAAGAATGTGCTTAAAGGCTCTTTTCCTATGGCAAAAGTTTTAGTTTTCGAGGGTAATAGCTACGTATGTTGGAAAAATGAAGATATTAGACTATTTTATGATTGCTAATGGTAAAGAATGTGATTAAAGGCTCTTTTCCTATTTCAAAAGTTTTAGTTTTCGAGGGTAATAGCTAGGTCTGTGAAAAAAAATGAAGATATTAAACTATTTAATGATTGCACATGGTAAAGAATGTGATTAAAGGCTCTTTTCCTATGTCAAAAGTTTTAGTTTTCAAGGGTAATAGCTTTGTCTGTGGAAAACATGAAGATATTATACAATTTTATGATTGCACATGATAAAGAATATAAGGCTCTTTTTCAATAATACAATGGCTTTATAACAATTTTAGATATTAGACAATTATGGCTTTATAACATAATAATACAAGGCTTTTTTCCTATTTCAAAAGTCTTAGTTTTCGAGGGTAATAGCTACGTATGTTGAAAAAATGAAGATATTAGACTATTTTATGATTGCAAATGGTAAAGAATGAGATTAAAGGCTCTTTTCCTTTTTCAAAAGTTTTAGTTTTCGAGGGTAATAGCTACGTATGTTGGAAAAATGAAGATATTAGACTATTTTATGATTGCACATGGTAAAGAATGTGCTTAAAGGCTCTTTTCCTATGTCAAAAGTTTTAGTTTTTGAGGGTAATAGCTACGTATGTTGAAAGAACGAAGATATTAGACTATTTTATAATTGCAAATGGTAAAGAATGTGCTTAAAGGCTCTTTTCTTATGGCAAAAGTTTTAGTTTTCGAGGGTAATAGCTACGTATGTTGGAAAAATGAAGATATTAGACTATTTTATGATTGCTAATGGTAAAGAATGTGATTAAAGGCTCTTTTCCTATGTCAAAAGTTTTAGTTTTCAAGGGTAATAGCTTTGTCTGTGGAAAACATGAAGATATTATACAATTTTATGATTGCACATGATAAAGAATATAAGGCTCTTTTTCAATAATACAATGGCTTTATAACAATTTTAGATATTAGACAATTATGGCTTTATAACATAATAATACAAGGCTTTTTTCCTATTTCAAAAGTCTTAGTTTTCGAGGACAATAGCTACGTATGTTGAAAAAATGAAGATATTAGACTATTTTATGATTGCACATGGTAAAAAATGTGATTAAAGGCTCTTTTCCCATGTCAAAAGTTTTAGTTTTCGAGGGTAATAGCTACGTATGTTGGAAAAATGAAGATATTAGACAATTTTATGATTGCACATGGTAAAGAATGTTCTTAAAGGCTCTTTTCCTATGTCAAAAGTTTTAGTTTTTGAGGGTAATAGCTACGTATGTTGAAAAATAAAGATATTAGACTATTTATGATTGCAAATGGTAAAGAATGTGATTAAAGGCTCTTTTCCTATGTCAAAAGTTTTTGTTTTCGAGGGTAATAGCTACGTATGTTGAAAAAATGAAGATATTAGACTATTTTATGATTGCACATGGTAAAGAATGTGATTAAAGGCTCTTTTCCTATTACAAAAGTTTTAGTTTTCGAGGGTAATAGCTACGTATGTTGAAAAATGAAGATATTAGACTATTTTATGATTGCACATGGTAAAGAATGTGCTTAAAGGCTCTTTTCCTATGTCAAAAGATTTAGTTTTCGAGGGTAATAGCTACGTATGTTGAAAAAATGAAGATATTAGACTATTTTATGATTGCAAATGGTAAAGAATGTGATTAAAGGCTCTTTTCCTATGTCAAAAGTTTTAGTTCTCGAAGGTAATAGCTACGTATGTTGAAAAAATGAAGATATTAGACAATTTTATGATTGCACATGGTAAAGAATGTGATTAAAGGCTCTTTTCCTATTTCAAAAGTTTTAGTTTTCGAGGTTAATAGCTACGTATGTTTTCGAGGGTAATAGCTAGGTCTGTAGAAAAAATGAAGATATTAGACTATTTTATGATTGCGCATGGTAAAGAATGTGATTAAATGCTCTTTTCCTATGTCAAAAGTTTTAGTTTTCGAGGGTAATAGCTACGTATGTTGAAAAAATGAAGATATTAGACTATTTTATGATTGCAAATGGTAAAGAATGAGATTAAAGGCTCTTTTCCTTTTTCAAAAGTTTTAGTTTTCGAGGGTAATAGCTGCGTATGTTGGAAAAATGAAGATATTAGACTATTTTATGATTGCACATGGTAAAGAATGTGCTTAAAGGCTCTTTTCCTATGTCAAAAGTTTTAGTTTTCGAGGGTAATAGCTACGTATGTTGAAAAAATTAAGATATTAGACTATTTTATGATTGCTAATGGTAAAGAATGTGATTAAAGGCTCTTTTCATATTTCAAAAGTTTTAGTTTTCGAGGGTAATAGCTAGGTCTGTGAAAAAAATGAAGATATTAAACTATTTAATGATTGCACATGGTAAAGAATGTGATTAAAGGCTCTTTTCCTATTTCAAAAGTTTTAGTTTTCAAGGGTAATAGCTTTGTCTGTGGAAAACATGAAGATATTATACAATTTTATGATTGCACATGATAAAGAATGTGATTAAAGGCTCTTTTCCTATTTCAAAAGTTTTAGTTTTCGAGGGTAATAGCTACGTATGTTGAAAAAATGAAGATATTAAACAAATTTATGATTTCACATGGTAAAGAATGTGCTTAAAGGCTCTTTTCCTATGTCAAAAGTTTTAGTTTTCGAGGGTAATAGCTACGTATGCTGAAAAAATTAAGATATTAGACTATTTTATGATTGCAAATGGTAAAGAATGTGATTAAAGGCTCTTTTCCTATGTCAAAAGTTTTAGTTTTCGATGGTAATAGCTACGTATGTTGGAAAAATGAAGATATTAGACTATTTTATGATTGCACATGGTAAAGAATGTGCTCAAAGGCTCTTTTCCTATGTCAAAAGTTTTAGTTTTCGAGGGTAATAGCTACGTATGTTGACAAAATGAAGATATTAGACTATTTTATGATTGCAAATTGTAAAGAATGTGATTAAAGGCTCTTTTCCTATGTCAAAAGTTTTAGCTTTCGAGGGTAATGCTACGTATGTTGAAAAAATGAAGATATTAGACAATTTTATGATTGCACATGGTAAAGAATGTGATTAAAGGCTCTTTTCCTATTTCAAAAGTTTTAGTTTTCGAGGGTAATAGCTACGTATGTTTAAAAAAGGAAGATATTACACTATTTTGTGATTGCACATGGTAAAGAATGTTATTAAAGGCTCTTTTCCCCATTTCAAAAGTTTTAGTTTTCGAGGGTAATAGCTACGTATGTTGAAAAAATGAAGATATTAGACTATTTTATGATTGCAAATGGTAAAGAATGTGATTAAAGGCTCTTTTCCTATGTCAAAAGTTTTAGTTTTCGATGGTAATAGCTACGTATGTTGGAAAAATGAAGATATTAGACTATTTTATGATTGCACATGGTAAAGAATGTGCTTAAAGGCTCTTTTCCTATGTCAAAAGTTTTAGTTTTCAAGGGTAATAGCTACGTATGTTGACAAAATGAAGATATTAGACTATTTTATGATTGCAAATTGTAAAGAATGTGATTAAAGGCTCTTTTCCTATGTCAAAAGTTTTAGCTTTCGAGGGTAATGCTACGTATGTTGAAAAAATGAAGATATTAGACAATTTTATGATTGCACATGGTAAAGAATGTGATTAAAGGCTCTTTTCCTATTTCAAAAGTTTTAGTTTTCGAGGGTAATAGCTACGTATGTTTAAAAAAGGAAGATATTACACTATTTTGTGATTGCACATGGTAAAGAATGTGATTAAAGGCTCTTTTCCCATTTCAAAAGTTTTAGTTTTCGAGGGTAATAGCTACGTATGTTGAAAAAATTAAGATATTAGACTATTTTATGATTGCAAATGGTAAAGAATGTGATTAAAGGCTCTTTTCATATTTCAAAAGTTTTAGTTTTCGAGGGTAATAGCTAGGTCTGTGGAAAAAATGAAGATATTAGACTATTTTATGATTGCACATGGTAAAGAATGTGATTAAAGGCTCTTTTCCTACGTCAAAAGTTTTAGCTTTCGAGGGTAATAGCTACGTATGTTGAAAAAAATGAAGATATTAGACTATTTTTTGATTGCAAATGGTAAAAAATGTGATTAAAGGCTCTTTTCCTATTTCAAAAGTTTTAGTTTTCGAGGGTAATAGCTAAGTATGTTGGAAAAATGAAGATATTAGACTATTTTATGATTACACATGGTAAAGAATGTGCTTAAAGGCTCTTTTCCTATGTCAAAAGTTTTAGTTTTCGAGGGTAATAGCTACGTATGTTGAAAAAATGAAGATATTAGACTATTTTATGATTGCAAATGGTAAAGAATGTGATTAGAGGCTCTTTTCCTATGTCAAAAGTTTTAGTTTTCGAGGGTAATGGCTACGTATGTTGCAAAAAAGGAAGATATTAGACTATTTTATGATTGCACATGGTAAAGAATGTGCATAAGGCTCTTTTCCTATGTCAAAAGTTTTAGTTTTCGAGGGTAATAGCTACGTATGTTGAAAAAATGAGAATATTAGACTATTTTATGATTGCAAATGGTAAAGAATGTGATTAAAGGCTCTTTTAATACGTCAAAAGTTTTAGTTTTCGAGGGTAATAGCTACGTATGTTGAAAAAATGAAGATATTAGACAATTTTATTATTGCACATGGTAAAGAATGCGATTAAAGGCTCTTTTCCTATTTCAAAAGTTTTAGTTTTCGAACGTAATAGCTACGTATGTTGGAAAAATGAAGATATTAGACAAATTTATGATTGCACATGGTAAAGAATGTGCTTAAAGGCTCTTTTCCTATGTCAAAAGTTTTAGTTTTCGAGGGTAATAGCTACGTATGTTGAAAAAATTAAGATATTAGACTATTTTATGATTGCAAATGGTAAAGAATGTGATTAAAGGCTCTTTTCCAATGTAAAATGTTTTAGTTTTCGAGGGTAATAGCTACGTATGTTGAAAAAATGAAGATATTAGACTATTTTATGATTGCACATGGTAAAGAATGTGATTAAAGGCTCTTTTCTATGTCAAAAGTTTTAGTTTTCGAGGGTAATAGCTACGTATGTTGAAAAAATGAAGATATTAGACTATTTTATGATTGCACATGGTAAAGAATGTGATTAAAGGCTCTTTTCCTATTTCAAAAGTTTTAGTTTTCGAGGGTAATAGCTACTTTTGTTGAAAAAATGAAGATATTAGACTATTTTATGATTGCACATGGTAAAGAATGTGATTAAAGGCTCTTTTCCTATGTCAAAAGTTTTAGTTTTCGAGGGTAATAGCTACGTATGTTGAAAAAATGAAGATATTAGACTATTTTATGATTGCCCATGGTAAAGAATGTGATTAAAGGCTCTTTTCCTATTTCAAAAGTTTTAGTTTTCGAGGGTAATAGCTACGTATGTTGAAAAAATGAAGATATTAGACTATTTTATGATTGCACATGGTAAAGAATGTGCTTAAAGGCTCTTTTCCTATGTCAAAAGTTTTAGTTTTCGAGGGTAATAGCTACGTATGTGAAAAAATGAAGATATTAGACTATTTTATGATTGCAAATGGTAAAGAATGTGATTAAAGGCTCTTTTCCTATGTCAAAAGTTTTAGTTTTCGAGGTAATAGCTACGTATGTTGAAAAATGAAGATATTAGATTATTTTATGATTGCACATGGTAAAGAATGTGCTTAAAGGCTCTTTTCCTATGTCAAAAGTTTTAGTTTTCGAGGGTAATAGCTACGTATGTTGAAAAAATGAAGATATTAGACTATTTTATGATTGCAAATGGTAAAGAATGTGATTAAAGGCTCTTTTCCTATGTCAAAAGTTTTAGTTTTCGAGGGTAATAGCTACGTATGTTGAAAAAATGAAGATATTAGACTATTTTATGATTGCACATGGTAAAGAATGTGATTAAAGGCTCTTTTCCTATTTCAAAAGTTTTAGTTTTCGAGGGTAATAGCTACGTATGTTGAAAAAATGAAGATATTAGACTATTTTATGATTGCACATGGTAAAGAATGTGATTAAAGGCTCTTTTCCTATTCAAAAGTTTTAGTTTTCGAGGGTAATAGCTACGTATGTTGAAAAAATGAAGATATTAGACTATTTTATGATTGCAAATGGTAAAGAATGTGATTAAAGGCTCTTTTCCTATTTCAAAAGTTTTAGTTTTCGAGGGTAATAGCTACGGTATGTGAAAAAATGAAGATATTAGACTATTTTATGATTGCAAATGGTAAAGAATGTGATTAAAGGCTCTTTTCCTATTTCAAAAGTTTTAGTTTTCGAGGGTAATAGCTACGTATGTTAAAAAATGAAGATATTAGACTATTTTATGATTGCAAATGGTAAAGAATGTGATTAAAGGCTCTTTTCCTATTTCAAAAGTTTTAGTTTTCGAGGGTAATAGCTACGCATGTTGGAAAAAATGAAGATATTAGACTATTTTATGATTGCACATGGTAAAGAATGTGATTAAAGGCTCTTTTCCTATGTCAAAAGTTTTAGTTTTCGAGGGTAATAGCTACGTATGTTGAAAAAATGAAGATATTAGACTATTTTATGATTGCACATGGTAAAGAATGTGATTAAAGGCTCTTTTCCTATGTTCAAAAGTTTTAGTTTTCGAGGGTAATAGCTACGTATGTTGGAAAAAATGAAGATATTAGACTATTTTATGATTGCACATGGTAAAGAATGTGATTAAAGGCTCTTTTCCTATGTCAAAAGTTTTAGTTTTCGAGGGTAATAGCTACGTATGTTGAAAAAATGAAGATATTAGACTATTTTATGATTGCAAATGGTAAAGAATGTGATTAAAGGCTCTTTTCCTATGTCAAAAGTTTTAGTTTTCGAGGGTAATAGCTACGTATGTTGAAAAAATGAAGATATTAGACTATTTTATGATTGCACATGGTAAAGAATGTGATTAAAGGCTCTTTTCCTATGTCAAAAGTTTTAGTTTTCGAGGGTAATAGCTACGTATGTTGAAAAAATGAAGATATTAGACTATTTTATGATTGCAAATGGTAAAGAATGTGATTAAAGGCTCTTTTCCTAGTCAAAAGTTTTAGTTTTCGAGGGTAATAGCTACGTATGTTGAAAAAATGAAGATATTAGACTATTTTATGATTGCACATGGTAAAGAATGTGATTAAAGGCTCTTTTCCTATGTCAAAAGTTTTAGTTTTCGAGGGTAATAGCTACGTATGTTGAAAAAATGAAGATATTAGACATTTTATGATTGCACATGGTAAAGAATGTGATTAAAGGCTCTTTTCCTATGTCAAAAGTTTTAGTTTTCGAGGGTAATAGCTACGTATGTTGAAAAAATGAAGATATTAGACTATTTTATGATTGCACATGGTAAAGAATGTGATTAAAGGCTCTTTTCCTATGTCAAAAGTTTTAGTTTTCGAGGGTAATAGCTACGTATGTTGAAAAAATGAAGATATTAGACTATTTTATGATTGCACATGGTAAAGAATGTGCTTAAAGGCTCTTTTCCTATGTCAAAAGTTTTAGTTTTCGAGGGTAATAGCTACGTATGTTGAAAAAATGAAGATATTAGACTATTTTATGATTGCAATGGTAAAGAATGTGATTAAAGGCTCTTTTCCTATTCAAAAGTTTTAGTTTTCGAGGGTAATAGCTACGTATGTTGAAAAAATGAAGATATTAGACTATTTTATGATTGCACATGGTAAAGAATGTGATTAAAGGCTCTTTTCCTATTCAAAAGTTTTAGTTTTCGAGGGTAATAGCTACGTATGTTGAAAAAATGAAGATATTAGACTATTTTATGATTGCACATGGTAAAGAATGTGATTAAAGGCTCTTTTCCTATTCAAAAGTTTTAGTTTTCGAGGGTAATAGCTACGTATGTTGAAAAAATGAAGATATTAGACTATTTTATGATTGCACATGGTAAAGAATGTGATTAAAGGCTCTTTTCCTATGTCAAAAGTTTTAGTTTTCGAGGGTAATAGCTACGTATGTTGAAAAAATGAAGATATTAGACTATTTTATGATTGCACATGGTAAAGAATGTGATTAAAGGCTCTTTTCCTATTTCAAAAGTTTTAGTTTTCGAGGGTAATAGCTACGTATGTTGAAAAAATGAAGATATTAGACTATTTTATGATTGCACATGGTAAAGAATGTGATTAAAGGCTCTTTTCCTATGTCAAAAGTTTTAGTTTTCGAGGGTAATAGCTACGTATGTTGAAAAAATGAAGATATTAGACTATTTTATGATTGCACATGGTAAAGAATGTGATTAAAGGCTCTTTTCCTATTTCAAAAGTTTTAGTTTTCGAGGGTAATAGCTACGTATGTTGAAAAAATGAAGATATTAGACTATTTTATGATTGCACATGGTAAAGAATGTGATTAAAGGCTCTTTTCCTATGTCAAAAGTTTTAGTTTTCGAGGGTAATAGCTACGTATGTTGAAAAAATGAAGATATTAGACTATTTTATGATTGCAAATGGTAAAGAATGTGATTAAAGGCTCTTTTCCTATGTCAAAAGTTTTAGTTTTCGAGGGTAATAGCTACGTATGTTGAAAAAATGAAGATATTAGACTATTTTATGATTGCACATGGTAAAGAATGTGATTAAAGGCTCTTTTCCTATTTCAAAAGTTTTAGTTTTCGAGGGTAATAGCTACGTATGTTGAAAAAATGAAGATATTAGACTATTTTATGATTGCAATGGTAAAGAATGTGATTAAAGGCTCTTTTCCTATGTCAAAAGTTTTAGTTTTCGAGGGTAATAGCTACGTATGTTGAAAAAATGAAGATATTAGACTATTTTATGATTGCAAATGGTAAAGAATGTGATTAAAGGCTCTTTTCCTATGTCAAAAGTTTTAGTTTTCGAGGGTAATAGCTACGTATGTTGAAAAAATGAAGATATTAGACTATTTTATGATTGCACATGGTAAAGAATGTGATTAAAGGCTCTTTTCCTATTTCAAAAGTTTTAGTTTTCGAGGGTAATAGCTACGTATGTTGAAAAAATGAAGATATTAGACTATTTTATGATTGCACATGGTAAAGAATGTGATTAAAGGCTCTTTTCCTATGTCAAAAGTTTTAGTTTTCGAGGGTAATAGCTACGTATGTTGAAAAAATGAAGATATTAGACTATTTTATGATTGCACATGGTAAAGAATGTGATTAAAGGCTCTTTTCCTATCAAAAGTTTTAGTTTTCGAGGGTAATAGCTACGTATGTTGAAAAAATGAAGATATTAGACTATTTTATGATTGCACATGGTAAAGAATGTGATTAAAGGCTCTTTTCCTATTTCAAAAGTTTTAGTTTTCGAGGGTAATAGCTACGTATGTTGAAAAAATGAAGATATTAGACTATTTTATGATTGCAATGGTAAAGAATGTGATTAAAGGCTCTTTTCCTATTTCAAAAGTTTTAGTTTTCGAGGGTAATAGCTACGTCTGTGAAAAAATGAAGATATTAGACTATTTTATGATTGCACATGGTAAAGAATGTGATTAAAGGCTCTTTTCCTATTTCAAAAGTTTTAGTTTTCGAGGGTAATAGCTACGTATGTTGAAAAAATGAAGATATTAGACTATTTTATGATTGCACATGGTAAAGAATGTGATTAAAGGCTCTTTTCCTATGTCAAAAGTTTTAGTTTTCGAGGGTAATAGCTACGTATGTTGAAAAAATGAAGATATTAGACTATTTTATGATTGCACATGGTAAAGAATGTGATTAAAGGCTCTTTTCCTATGTCAAAAGTTTTAGTTTTCGAGGGTAATAGCTACGTATGTTGAAAAAATGAAGATATTAGACTATTTTATGATTGCACATGGTAAAGAATGTGATTAAAGGCTCTTTTCCTATGTCAAAAGTTTTAGTTTTCGAGGGTAATAGCTACGTATGTTGAAAAAATGAAGATATTAGACTATTTTATGATTGCACATGGTAAAGAATGTGATTAAAGGCTCTTTTCCTATTTCAAAAGTTTTAGTTTTCGAGGGTAATAGCTACGTATGTTGAAAAAATGAAGATATTAGACTATTTTATGATTGCAAATGGTAAAGAATGTGATTAAAGGCTCTTTTCCTATGTCAAAAGTTTTAGTTTTCGAGGGTAATAGCTTATGTTGAAAAAATGAAGATATTAGACTATTTTATGATTGACATGGTAAAGAATGTGATTAAAGGCTCTTTTCCTATTTCAAAAGTTTTAGTTTTCGAGGGTAATAGCTACGTATGTTGAAAAAATGAAGATATTAGACTATTTTATGATTGCACATGGTAAAGAATGTGATTAAAGGCTCTTTTCCTATGTCAAAAGTTTTAGTTTTCGAGGGTAATAGCTTTGTCTGTGGAAAAAATGAAGATATTAGACAATTTTATGATTGCACATGGTAAAGAATGTGATTAAAGGCTCTTTTCCTATTTCAAAAGTTTTAGTTTTCGAGGGTAATAGCTACGTATGTTGAAAAAATGAAGATATTAGACTATTTTATGATTGCAAATGGTAAAGAATGTGATTAAAGGCTCTTTTCCTATGTCAAAAGTTTTAGTTTTCGAGGGTAATAGCTACGTATGTTGAAAAAATGAAGATATTAGACTATTTTATGATTGCACATGGTAAAGAATGTGATTAAAGGCTCTTTTCCTATTTCAAAAGTTTTAGTTTTCGAGGGTAATAGCTACGTATGTTGAAAAAATGAAGATATTAGACTATTTTATGATTGCAAATGGTAAAGAATGTGATTAAAGGCTCTTTTCCTATGTCAAAAGTTTTAGTTTTCGAGGGTAATAGCTACGTATGTTGAAAAAATGAAGATATTAGACTATTTTATGATTGCACATGGTAAAGAATGTGATTAAAGGCTCTTTTCCTATTTCAAAAGTTTTAGTTTTCGAGGGTAATAGCTACGTATGTTGAAAAAATGAAGATATTAGACTATTTTATGATTGCACATGGTAAAGAATGTGATTAAAGGCTCTTTTCCTATTTCAAAAGTTTTAGTTTTCGAGGGTAATAGCTACGTATGTTGAAAAAATGAAGATATTAGACTATTTTATGATTGCACATGGTAAAGAATGTGATTAAAGGCTCTTTTCCTATGTCAAAAGTTTTAGTTTTCGAGGGTAATAGCTACGTATGTTGAAAAAATGAAGATATTAGACTATTTTATGATTGCAATGGTAAAGAATGTGATTAAAGGCTCTTTTCCTATGTCAAAAGTTTTAGTTTTCGAGGGTAATAGCTACGTATGTTGAAAAAATGAAGATATTAGACTATTTTATGATTGCACATGGTAAAGAATGTGATTAAAGGCTCTTTTCCTATGTCAAAAGTTTTAGTTTTCGAGGGTAATAGCTACGTAAGTTGAAAAAATGAAGATATTAGACTATTTTATGATTGCACATGGTAAAGAATGTGATTAAAGGCTCTTTTCCTATTCAAAAGTTTTAGTTTTCGAGGGTAATAGCTTTGTTGAAAAAATGAAGATATTAGACTATTTTATGATTGCACATGGTAAAGAATGTGATTAAAGGCTCTTTTCCTATGTCAAAAGTTTTAGTTTTCGAGGGTAATAGCTACGTATGTTGAAAAAATGAAGATATTAGACTAATTTTATGATTGCACATGGTAAAGAATGTGATTAAAGGCTCTTTTCCTATGTCAAAAGTTTTAGTTTTCGAGGGTAATAGCTACGTATGTTGAAAAAATGAAGATATTAGACTATTTTATGATTGCACATGGTAAAGAATGTGATTAAAGGCTCTTTTCCTATGTCAAAAGTTTTAGTTTTCGAGGGTAATAGCTACGTTGTTGAAAAAATGAAGATATTAGACTATTTTATGATTGCACATGGTAAAGAATGTGATTAAAGGCTCTTTTCCTACGTCAAAAGTTTTAGTTTTCGAGGGTAATAGCTACGTATGTTGAAAAAATGAAGATATTAGACTATTTTATGATTGCACATGGTAAAGAATGTGATTAAAGGCTCTTTTCCTATGTCAAAAGTTTTAGTTTTCGAGGGTAATAGCTACGTATGTTGAAAAAATGAAGATATTAGACAATTTTATGATTGCACATGGTAAAGAATGTGATTAAAGGCTCTTTTCCTATTTCAAAAGTTATAGTTTTCGAGGGTAATAGCTATGTCTGTGGAAAAAATGAAGATATTAGACTATTTTATGATTGCACATGGTAAAGAATGTGATTAAAGGCTCTTTTCCTATGTCAAAAGTTTTAGTTTTCGAGGGTAATAGGTTTGTCTGTGGAAAAAATGAAGATATTAGACATTTTATGATTGTACATGGTAAAGAATGTGATTAAAGGCTCTTTTCCTATTTCAAAAGTTTTAGTTTTCGAGGGTAATAGCTACGTATGTTGAAAAAATTAAGATATTAGACTATTTTATGATTTCAAATGGTAAAGAATGTGATTAAAGGCTCTTTTCCTATGTCAAAAGTTTTAGTTTTCGAGGGTAATAGCTACGTATGTTGAAAAAATGAAGATATTAGACCATTTTATGATTGCACATTGTAAAGAATGTGCTTAAAGGCTCTTTTCCTATTTCAAAAGTTTTAGTTTTCGAGGGTAATAGCTACGTATGTTGAAAAAATTAAGATATTAGACTATTTTATGATTGCAAATGGTAAAGAATGTGATTAAAGGCTCTTTTCCTATGTCAAAAGTTTTAGTTTTCGAGGGTAATAGCTACGTATGTTGAAAAAATGAAGATATTAGACTATTTTATGATTGCACATGGTAAAGAATGTGCTTAAAGGCTCTTTTCCGATTTCAAAAGTTTTAGTTTTCGAGGGTAATAGCTACGTATGTTGATAAAGTGAAGATATTAGACTATTTTATGATTGCACATGGTAAAGAATGTGATTAAAGGCTCTTTTCCTATTTCAAAAGTTTTAGTTTTCGAGGGTAATAGCTACGTATGTTGAAAAAATGAAGATATTAGACTATTTAATGATTGCACATGGTAAAGAATGTGATTAAAGGCTCTTTTCCTATGTCAAAAGTTTTAGTTTTCGAGGGTAATAGCTACGTATGTTGGAAAAATGAAGATATTAGACTATTTTATGATTGCACATGGTAAAGAATGTGCTTAAAGGCTCTTTTCCTATGTCAAAAGTTTTAGTTTTCAAGGGTAATAGCTACGTATGTTGAAAAAATGAAGATATTAGACTATTTTATGATTGCACATGGTAAAGAATGTGCTTAAATGGGTCTTTTCCTATGTCACAAGTTTTAGTTTTCGAGGGTAATAGCTACGTAAGTTGAAAAAATGAAGATATTAGACTATTTTATGATTGCAAATGGTAAAGAATGTGATTAAAGGCTCTTTTCTTATTTCAAAAGTTTTAGTTTTCGAGGGTAATAGCTACGTATGTTGAAAAAATGAAGATATTAGACTATTTTATGATTGCACATGGTAAAGAATGTGATTAAAGGCTCTTTTCCTATGTCAAAAGTTTTAGTTTCGAGGGTAATAGCTTTGTCTGTGGAAAAAATGAAGATATTAGACAATTTTATGATTGCACATGGTAAAGAATGTGATTAAAGGCTCTTCTCCTACTTCAAAAGTTTTAGTTTTCGAGGGTAATAGATAGGTATGTTGAAAAAATGAAGATAATAAACTATTTTATGATTGCAAATGGTAAAGAATGTGATTAAAGGCTCTTTTCCTATGTCAAAAGTTTTAGTTTTCGAGGGTAATAGCTACATATGTTGAAAAAATGAAGATATTAGACTATTTTATGATTGCAAATGGTAAAGAATGTGATTAAAGGCTCTTTTCCTATTTCAAAAGTTTTAGTTTTCGAGGGTAATAGCTTTGTCTGTGGAAAAAATGAAGATATTAGACAATTTTATGATTGAACATGGTAAAGAATTTGATTAAAGGCTCTTTTCCTATGTCAAAAGTTTTAGTTTTCGAGGGTAATAGCTACGTATGTTGAAAAAATGAAGATATTAGACTATTTTATGATTGCAAATGGTAAAGAATGTGATTAAAGGCTCTTTTCCTATTTCAAAAGTTTTAGTTTTCGAGGGTAATAGCTACGTATGTTGAAAAAATGAAGATATTAGACTTTTATGATTGCACATGGTAAAGAATGTGATTAAAGGCTCTTTTCCTATGTCAAAAGTTTTAGTTTTCGAGGGTAATAGCTACGTTGTGAAAAAATGAAGATATTAGACTATTTTATGATTGCAAATGGTAAAGAATGTGATTAAAGGCTCTTTTCCTATGTCAAAAGTTTTAGTTTTCGAGGGTAATAGCTACGTATGTTGAAAAAATGAAGATATTAGACTATTTTATGATTGCAATGGTAAAGAATGTGATTAAAGGCTCTTTTCCTATTTCAAAAGTTTTAGTTTTCGAGGGTAATAGCTACGTATGTTGAAAAAATGAAGATATTAGACATTTTATGATTGCACATGGTAAAGAATGTGATTAAAGGCTCTTTTCCTATGTCAAAAGTTTTAGTTTTCGAGGGTAATAGCTACGTATGTTGAAAAAATGAAGATATTAGACTATTTTATGATTGCAAATGGTAAAGAATGTGATTAAAGGCTCTTTTCCTATTTCAAAAGTTTTAGTTTTCGAGGGTAATAGCTACGTATGTTGAAAAAATGAAGATATTAGACTATTTTATGATTGCACATGGTAAAGAATGTGATTAAAGGCTCTTTTCCTATTCAAAAGTTTTAGTTTTCGAGGGTAATAGCTACGTATGTTGAAAAAATGAAGATATTAGACTATTTTATGATTGCACATGGTAAAGAATGTGATTAAAGGCTCTTTTCCTATGTCAAAAGTTTTAGTTTTCGAGGGTAATAGCTACGTATGTTGAAAAAATGAAGATATTAGACTATTTTATGATTGCACATGGTAAAGAATGTGATTAAAGGCTCTTTTCCTATGTCAAAAGTTTTAGTTTTCGAGGGTAATAGCTACGTATGTTGAAAAAATGAAGATATTAGACTATTTTATGATTGCACATGGTAAAGAATGTGATTAAAGGCTCTTTTCCTATGTCAAAAGTTTTAGTTTTCGAGGGTAATAGCTACGTATGTTGAAAAAATGAAGATATTAGACTATTTTATGATTGCACATGGTAAAGAATGTGATTAAAGGCTCTTTTCCTATGTCAAAAGTTTTAGTTTTCGAGGGTAATAGCTACGTATGTTGAAAAAATGAAGATATTAGACTATTTTATGATTGCACATGGTAAAGAATGTGATTAAAGGCTCTTTTCCTATGTCAAAAGTTTTAGTTTTCGAGGGTAATAGCTACGTATGTTGAAAAAATGAAGATATTAGACTATTTTATGATTGCACATGGTAAAGAATGTGATTAAAGGCTCTTTTCCTATGTCAAAAGTTTTAGTTTTCGAGGGTAATAGCTACGTTGTGGAAAAAATGAAGATATTAGACTATTTTATGATTGCACATGGTAAAGAATGTGATTAAAGGCTCTTTTCCTATGTCAAAAGTTTTAGTTTTCGAGGGTAATAGCTACGTATGTTGAAAAAATGAAGATATTAGACTATTTTATGATTGCACATGGTAAAGAATGTGATTAAAGGCTCTTTTCCTATGTCAAAAGTTTTAGTTTTCGAGGGTAATAGCTACGTATGTTGAAAAAATGAAGATATTAGACTATTTTATGATTGCACATGGTAAAGAATGTGATTAAAGGCTCTTTTCCTATTTCAAAAGTTTTAGTTTTCGAGGGTAATAGCTACGTATGTTGAAAAAATGAAGATATTAGACTATTTTATGATTGCAAATGGTAAAGAATGTGATTAAAGGCTCTTTTCCTATTTCAAAAGTTTTAGTTTTCGAGGGTAATAGCTACGTATGTTGAAAAAATGAAGATATTAGACTATTTTATGATTGCAAATGGTAAAGAATGTGATTAAAGGCTCTTTTCCTATTTCAAAAGTTTTAGTTTTCGAGGGTAATAGCTTATGTTGAAAAAATGAAGATATTAGACAATTTTATGATTGCACATGGTAAAGAATGTGATTAAAGGCTCTTTTCCTATTTCAAAAGTTTTAGTTTTCGAGGGTAATAGCTACGTATGTTGAAAAAATGAAGATATTAGACTATTTTATGATTGCAAATGGTAAAGAATGTGATTAAAGGCTCTTTTCCTATGTCAAAAGTTTTAGTTTTCGAGGGTAATAGCTACGTATGTTGAAAAAATGAAGATATTAGACTATTTTATGATTGCACATGGTAAAGAATGTGATTAAAGGCTCTTTTCCTATGTCAAAAGTTTTAGTTTTCGAGGGTAATAGCTACGTATGTTGAAAAAATGAAGATATTAGACTATTTTATGATTGCACATGGTAAAGAATGTGATTAAAGGCTCTTTTCCTATGTCAAAAGTTTTAGTTTTCGAGGGTAATAGCTACGTATGTTGAAAAAATGAAGATATTAGACTATTTTATGATTGCACATGGTAAAGAATGTGATTAAAGGCTCTTTTCCTATTTCAAAAGTTTTAGTTTTCGAGGGTAATAGCTACGTATGTTGAAAAAATGAAGATATTAGACTATTTTATGATTGCACATGGTAAAGAATGTGATTAAAGGCTCTTTTCCTATGTCAAAAGTTTTAGTTTTCGAGGGTAATAGCTACGTATGTTGAAAAAATGAAGATATTAGACTATTTTATGATTGCACATGGTAAAGAATGTGATTAAAGGCTCTTTTCCTATTCAAAAGTTTTAGTTTTCGAGGGTAATAGCTACGTATGTTGAAAAAATGAAGATATTAGACTATTTTATGATTGCAAATGGTAAAGAATGTGATTAAAGGCTCTTTTCCTATGTCAAAAGTTTTAGTTTTCGAGGGTAATAGCTACGTATGTTGAAAAAATGAAGATATTAGACTAT
>NW_027066687.1:0-17486 GCF_032884065.1 Artemia franciscana
ATTAAAGGCTCTTCCTATTTCAAAAGTTTTAGTTTTCGAAGGTAGTAGCTAGGTCTGTGGAAAAAATGAAGATATTAGACTATTTTATGATTGCACATGGTAAAGAATGTGATTAAAGGCTCTTTTCCTATTTCAAAAGTTTTAGTTTTCGAGGGTAATAGCTACTTATGTTGAAAAAATGAAGATATTAGACAATTTTATGATTACACATGGTAAAGCATGTGATTAAAGGCTCTTTTCCTATTTCAAAAGTTTTAGTTTTCGAGGGTAATAGCTACGTATGCTGAAAAAATGAAGATATTAGACTATTTTATGATTGCACATGGTAAAGAATGTGATTAAAGGCTCTTTTCCTATTTCAAAAGTTTTAGTTTTCGAGGGTAGTAGCTACGTATGTTGAAAAAATGAAGATATTAGACTATTTAATGATTGCATATGGTAAAGAATGTGATTAAAGGCTCTTTTCCTATTTCAAAAGTTTTAGTTTTCGAAGGTAATAGCTAGGTATGTTGAAAAAATGAAGATATTAGACTATTTTATGATTGCAAATGGTAAAGAATGTAATTAAAGGCTCTTTTCCTATGTCAGAAGTTTTAGTTTTCGAGGATAATAGCTACGTATGTTGAAAAAATGAAGATATTAGACTATTTTATCATTGCAAATGGTAAAGAATGTGATTAAAGGCTCTTTTCCTATTTCAAAAGTTTTAGTTTTCGAGGGTAATTGCTTTGTCTTTGGAAAAAATGAAGATATTAGACTATTTTATGATTGAAAATGGTAAAGAATGTGATTAAAGGCTCTTTTCCTATGTCAAAAGTTTTAGTTTTCGAGGGTAATAGCTACGTATGTTGAAAAAATGAAGATATTAGACTATTTTATGATTGTACATGGTAAAGAATGTGACTAAAGGCTCTTTTCCTATTTCAAAAGTTTTAGTTTTCGAGGGTAATAGCTACGTATGTTGAAAAAATGAAGATATTGGACAATTTCATGATTGCACATGGTAAGCATGTGATTAAAGGCTCTTTTCCTATTTCAAAAGTTTTAGTTTTTGAGGGTAATAGCTACGTATGTTGAAAAAATGAAGATATTAGACTATTTTATCATTGCAAATGGTAAAGAATGTGATTATAGGCTCTTTGCCTATTTCAAAAGTTTTAGTTTTCGTGGGTAATAGCTACGTATGTTGAAAAAATGAAGATATTAGACTATTTTATGATTGCAAATGGTAAAGAATGTGATTAAAGGCTCTTTTCCTATTTCAAAAGTTTTAGTTTTCGAGGGTAATAGCTACGTATGTTGAAAAAATGAAGATATTAGACTATTTTATGATTGCACATGGTAAAGAATGTGATTAAAGGCTCTTTTCCTATTTCAAAAGTTTTAGTTTTCGAGGGTAATAGCTACGTATGCTGAAAAAATGAAGATATTAGACTATTTTATGATTGCACATGGTAAAGAATGTGATTAAAGGCTCTTTTCCTATTTCAAAAGTTTTAGTTTTCGAGGGTAATAGCTACGTATGTTGAAAAAATGAAGATATTAGACTATTTTATGATTGCAAATGGTAAAGAATGTGATTAAAGGCTCTTTTCCTATGTCAAAAGTCTTAGTTTTCGAGGGTAATAGCTACGTATGTTGAAAAAATGAAGATATTAGACTATTTTACGATTGCACATGGTAAAGAATGTGATTAAAGGCTCTTTTCCTATTTCAAAAGTTTTAGTTTTCGAGGGTAATAGCTACGTATGTTGAAAAAATGAAGATATTAGACTATTTTATGATTGCACATGGTAAAGAATGTGATTAAAGGCTCTTTTCCTATTTCAAAAGTTTTAGTTTTCGAGGGTAATAGCTACGTATGCTGAAAAAATGAAGATATTAGACTATTTTATGATTGCACATGGTAAAGAATGTGATTAAAGGCTCTTTTCCTATTTCAAAAGTTTTAGTTTTCGAGGGTAATAGCTACGTATGTTGAAAAAATGAAAATATTAGACTATTTAATGATTGCAAATGGTAAAGAATGTGATTAAAGGCTCTTTTCCTATTTCAAAAGTTTTAGTTTTCGAAGGTAATAGCTAGGTCTCCGGAAAAAATGAAGATATTAGACTATTTTATGATTGCACATGGTAAAGAATGTGATTAAAAGCTCTTTTTCTATTTCAAAAGTTTTAGTTTTCGAGGGTAATAGCTACGTATGTTGAAAAAATGAAGATATTAGACAATTTTATGATTGCACATGGTAAAGCATGTGATTAAAGGCTCTTTTCCTATTTCAAAAGTTTTAGTTTTCGAGGGTAATAGCTACGTATTTTAAAAAAAATGAAGATATTAGACTATTTTATGATTGCACATGGTAAAGAATGTGATTAAAGGCTCTTTTCCTATTCCAAAAGTTTTAGTTTTCGAGGGTAATAGCTACGTATGTTGAAAAAAGGAAGATATTAGACTATTTTATGATTGCAAATGGTAAAGAATGTGATTAAAGGCTCTTTTCCTATTTCAAAAGTTTTAGTTTTCGAGGGTAATAGCTACGTATGTTGAAAAAATGAAGAAATTAGACTATTTTATGATTGCACATGGTAAAGAATGTGATTAAAGGCTCTTTTCCTATTTCAAAAGTTTTAGTTTTCGTGGGTAATAGCTACGTATGTTGAAAAAATGAAGATATTAGACTATTTTATCATTGCAAATGGTAAAGAATGTGATTATAGGCTCCTTGCCTATTTCAAAAGTTTTAGTTTTCGTGGGTAATAGCTACGTATGTTGAAAAAATGAAGATATTAGACTATTTTATGATTGCAAATGGTAAAGAATGTGATTAAAGGCTCTTTTCCTATTTCAAAAGTTTTAGTTTTCGAGGGTAATAGCTACGTATGTTGAAAAAATGAAGATATTAGACTATTTTATGATTGCACATGGTAAAGAATGTGATTAAAGGCTCTTTTCCTATTTCAAAAGTTTTAGTTTTCGAGGGTAATAGCTACGTATGCTGAAAAAATGAAGATATTAGACTATTTTATGATTGCACATGGTAAAGAATGTGATTAAAGGCTCTTTTCCTATTTCAAAAGTTTTAGTTTTCGAGGGTAATAGCTACGTATGCTGAAAAAATGAAGATATTAGACTATTTTATGATTGCACATGGTAAAGAATGTGATTAAAGGCTCTTTTCCTATTTCAAAAGTTTTAGTTTTCGAGGGTAATAGCTACGTATGCTGAAAAAATGAAGATATTAGACTATTTTATGATTGCACATGGTAAAGAATGTGATTAAAGGCTCTTTTCCTATTTCAAAAGTTTTAGTTTTCGAGGGTAATAGCTACGTATGTTGAAAAAATGAAGATATTAGACTATTTTATGATTGCAAATGGTAAAGAATGTGATTAAAGGCTCTTTTCCTATGTCAAAAGTTTTAGTTTTCGAGGGTAATAGCTACGTATGTTGAAAAAATGAAGATATTAGACTATTTTACGATTGCACATGGTAAAGAATGTGATTAAAGGCTCTTTTTCTATTTCAAAAGTTTTAGTTTTCGAGGGTAATAGCTACGTATGTTGAAAAAATGAAGATATTAGACTATTTTATGATTGCACATGGTAAAGAATGTGATTAAAGGCTCTTTTCCTATTTCAAAAGTTTTAGTTTTCGAGGGTAATAGCTAGGTATGTTGAAAAAATGAAGATATTAGACTATTCTATGATTGCAAATGGTAAAGAATGTAATTAAAGGCTCTTTTCCTATGTCAAAAGTTTTAGTTTTCGAGGATAATAGCTGCGTATGTTGAAAAAATGAAGATACTAGACTATTTTATCATTGCAAATGGTAAAGAATGTGATTAAAGGCTCTTTTCCTATTTCAAAAGTTCTAGTTTTCGAGGGTAATAGCTTTGTCTTTGGAAAAAATGAAGATATTAGACTATTTTATGATTGAAAATGGTAAAGAATGTGATTAAAGGCTCTTTTCCTATGTCAAAAGTTTTAGTTTTCGAGGGTAATAGCTACGTATGTTGAAAAAATGAAGATATTAGACTATTTTACGATTGCACATGGTAAAGAATGTGATTAAAGGCTCTTTTCCTATTTCAAAAGTTTTAGTTTTCGAGGGTAATAGCTACGTATGTTGAAAAAATGAAGATATTAGACAATTTTATGATTGCAAATGGTAAAGAATGTGATTAGAGGCTCTTTTCCTATTTCAAAAACTTTTAGTTTTCGAGGGTAATAGCTAAGTATGTTGAAAAAATGAAGATATTAGACTATTTTATGATTGCACATGGTAAAGAATGTGATTAAAGACTCTATTCCTATTTCAAAAGTTTTAGTTTTCGAGGGTAATAGCTACGTATGTTGAAAAAATGAAGATATTAGACTATTTTATGATTGCAAATGGTAAGGAATGTGATTAAAGGCTCTTTTCCTATTTCAAAAGTTTTAGTTTTCGAGGGTAATAGCTTTGTCTTTTGAAAAAATGAAGATATTAGACTATTTTATGATTGAAAATGGTAAAGAATGTGATTAAAGGCTCTTTTCCTATGTCAAAAGTTTTATTTTTCGAGGGTAATAGCTACGTATGTTGAAAAAATTAAGATATTAGAATATTTTATGATTGCACATGGTAAAGAATGTGGTTAAAGACTCTTTTCCTATTTCAAAAGTTTTAGTTTACGAGGGTAATAGCTAATTATGTTGAAAAAAATGAAGATATTAGACTATTTTATGATTGCAAATCTTAAAGAATGTGATTAAAGGCTCTTTTCCTATTTCAAAAATTTTAGTTTTCGAGGGTAATAGCTACGTATGTTGAAAAAAAGAAGATATTAGACTATTTTATGATTGCACATGGTAAAAAATGTGATTAAAGGCTCTTTTCCTATTTCAAAAGTTTTAGTTTTCGAGGGTAATAGCTACGTATGTTGAAAAAATGAAGATATTAGACAATTTTATGATTGCACATGGTAAGCATGTGATTGAAGGCTCTTTTCCTAGTTCAAAAGTTTTAGTTTTCGAGGGTAATAGCTACGTATGTTGAAACAATGAAGATATTAGACTATTTTATCATTGCAAATGGTAAAGAATGTGATTAAAGGCTCTTTTCCTATTTCAAAAGTTTTAGTTTTCGTGGGTAATAGCTACGTATGTTGAAAAAATGAAGATATTAGACTATTTTATGATTGCAAATGGTAAAGAATGTGATTAAAGGCTCTTTTCCTATTTCAAAAGTTTTAGTTTTCGAGGGTAATAGCTACGTATGTTGAAAAAATGAAGATATTAGACTATTTTATGATTGCACATGGTAAAGAATGTGATTAAAGGCTCTTTTCCTATTTCAAAAGTTTTAGTTTTCGAGGGTAATAGCTACGTATGCTGAAAAAATGAAGATATTAGACTATTTTATGATTGCATATGGTAAAGAATGTGATTAAAGGCTCTTTTCCTATTTCAAAAGTTTTAGTTTTCGAGGGTAATAGCTACGTATGTTGAAAAAATGAAGATGTTAGACTATTTTATGATTGCAAATGGTAAAGAATGTGATTAAAGGCTCTTTTCCTATGTCAAAAGTTTTAGTTTTCGAGGGTAATAGCTACGTATGTTGAAAAAATGAAGATATTAGACTATTTTACGATTGCACATGGTAAAAAATGTGATTAAAGGCTCTTTTCCTATTTCAAAAGTTTTAGTTTTCGAGGGTTATAGCTACGTATGTTGAAAAAATGAAGATATTAGACAATTTTATGATTGCAAATGGTAAAGAATGTGATTAGAGGCTCTTTTCCTATTTCAAAAGTTTTAGTTTTCGAGGGTAATAGCTACGTATGTTGAAAAAATGAAGATATTAGACTATTTTATGATTGCAAATGGTAAAGAATGTGATTAAAGGCTCTTTTCCTATTTTAAAAGTTTTAGTTTTCGAGGGTAATAGCTACGTATGTTGAAAAAATGAAGATAATAGACTATTTTATGATTGCAAATGGTAAAGAATGTGATTAAAGGCTCTTTTCCTATTTCAAAAGTTTTAGTTTTCGAGGGTAATAGCTACGTATGTTGAAAAAATGAAGATATTAGACTATTTTATGATTGCACATGGTAAAGAATGTGATTAAAGGCTCTTTTTCTATTTCAAAAGTTTTAGTTTTCGGGGGTAATAGCTACGTATGTTGAAAAATGAAGATATTAGACTATTTTATGATTGCACATGGTAAAGAATGTGATTAAAGGCTCTTTTCCTATTTCAAAAGTTTTAGTTTTCGAAGGTAGTAGCTAGGTCTGTGGAAAAAATGAAGATATTAGACTATTTTATGATTGCACATGGTAAAGAATGTGATTAAAGGCTCTTTTCCTATTTCAAAAGTTTTAGTTTTCGAGGGTAATAGCTACTTATGTTGAAAAAATGAAGATATTAGACAATTTTATGATTACACATGGTAAAGCATGTGATTAAAGGCTCTTTTCCTATTTCAAAAGTTTTAGTTTTCGAGGGTAATAGCTACGTATGCTGAAAAAATGAAGATATTAGACTATTTTATGATTGCACATGGTAAAGAATGTGATTAAAGGCTCTTTTCCTATTTCAAAAGTTTTAGTTTTCGAGGGTAGTAGCTACGTATGTTGAAAAAATGAAGATATTAGACTATTTAATGATTGCAAATGGTAAAGAATGTGATTAAAGGCTCTTTTCCTATTTCAAAAGTTTTAGTTTTCGAAGGTAATAGCTAGGTATGTTGAAAAAATGAAGATATTAGACTATTTTATGATTGCAAATGGTAAAGAATGTAATTAAAGGCTCTTTTCCTATGTCAGAAGTTTTAGTTTTCGAGGATAATAGCTACGTATGTTGAAAAAATGAAGATATTAGACTATTTTATCATTGCAAATGGTAAAGAATGTGATTAAAGGCTCTTTTCCTATTTCAAAAGTTTTAGTTTTCGAGGGTAATTGCTTTGTCTTTGGAAAAAATGAAGATATTAGACTATTTTATGATTGAAAATGGTAAAGAATGTGATTAAAGGCTCTTTTCCTATGTCAAAAGTTTTAGTTTTCGAGGGTAATAACTACGTATGTTGAAAAAATGAAGATATTAGACTATTTTATGATTGTACATGGTAAAGAATGTGATTAAAGGCTCTTTTCCTATTTCAAAAGTTTTAGTTTTCGAGGGTAATAGCTACGTATGTTGAAAAAATGAAGATATTGGACAATTTCATGATTGCACATGGTAAGCATGTGATTAAAGGCTCTTTTCCTATTTCAAAAGTTTTAGTTTTCGAGGGTAATAGCTACGTATGTTGAAAAAATGAAGATATTAGACTATTTTATCATTGCAAATGGTAAAGAATGTGATTATAGGCTATTTGCCTATTTCAAAAGTTTTAGTTTTCGTGGGTAATAGCTACGTATGTTGAAAAAATGAAGATATTAGACTATTTTATGATTGCAAATGGTAAAGAATGTGATTAAAGGCTCTTTTCCTATTTCAAAAGTTTTAGTTTTCGAGGGTAATAGCTACGTATGTTGAAAAAATGAAGATATTAGACTATTTTATGATTGCACATGGTAAAGAATGTGATTAAAGGCTCTTTTCCTATTTCAAAAGTTTTAGTTTTCGAGGGTAATAGCTACGTATGCTGAAAAAATGAAGATATTAGACTATTTTATGATTGCACATGGTAAAGAATGTGATTAAAGGCTCTTTTCCTATTTTAAAAGTTTTAGTTTTCGAGGGTAATAGCTACGTATGTTGAAAAAATGAAGATATTAGACTATTTTATGATTGCAAATGGTAAAGAATGTGATTAAAGGCTCTTTTCCTATGTCAAAAGTCTTAGTTTTCGAGGGTAATAGCTACGTATGTTGAAAAAATGAAGATATTAGACTATTTTACGATTGCACATGGTAAAGAATGTGATTAAAGGCTCTTTTCCTATTTCAAAAGTTTTAGTTTTCGAGGGTAATAGCTACGTATGTTGAAAAAATGAAGATATTAGACTATTTTATGATTGCACATGGTAAAGAATGTGATTAAAGGCTCTTTTCCTATTTCAAAAGTTTTAGTTTTCGAGGGTAATAGCTACGTATGCTGAAAAAATGAAGATATTAGACTATTTTATGATTGCACATGGTAAAGAATGTGATTAAAGGCTCTTTTCCTATTTCAAAAGTTTTAGTTTTCGAGGGTAATAGCTACGTATGTTGAAAAAATGAAAATATTAGACTATTTAATGATTGCAAATGGTAAAGAATGTGATTAAAGGCTCTTTTCCTATTTCAAAAGTTTTAGTTTTCGAAGGTAATAGCTAGGTCTCCGGAAAAAATGAAGATATTAGACTATTTTATGATTGCACATGGTAAAGAATGTGATTAAAAGCTCTTTTTCTATTTCAAAAGTTTTAGTTTTCGAGGGTAATAGCTACGTATGTTGAAAAAATGAAGATATTAGACAATTTTATGATTGCACATGGTAAAGCATGTGATTAAAGGCTCTTTTCCTATTTCAAAAGTTTTAGTTTTCGAGGGTAATAGCTACGTATTTTAAAAAAAATGAAGATATTAGACTATTTTATGATTGCACATGGTAAAGAATGTGATTAAAGGCTCTTTTCCTATTCCAAAAGTTTTAGTTTTCGAGGGTAATAGCTACGTATGTTGAAAAAAGGAAGATATTAGACTATTTTATGATTGCAAATGGTAAAGAATGTGATTAAAGGCTCTTTTCCTATTTCAAAAGTTTTAGTTTTCGAGGGTAATAGCTACGTATGTTGAAAAAATGAAGAAATTAGACTATTTTATGATTGCACATGGTAAAGAATGTGATTAAAGGCTCTTTTCCTATTTCAAAAGTTTTAGTTTTCGTGGGTAATAGCTACGTATGTTGAAAAAATGAAGATATTAGACTATTTTATGATTGCACATGGTAAAGAATGTGATTAAAGGCTCTTTTCCTATTTCAAAAGTTTTAGTTTTCGAAGGTAGTAGCTAGGTCTGTGGAAAAAATGAAGATATTAGACTATTTTATGATTGCACATGGTAAAGAATGTGATTAAAGGCTCTTTTCCTATTTCAAAAGTTTTAGTTTTCGAAGGTAATAGCTACGTATGTTGAAAAAATGAAGATATTAGACTATTTTATGATTGCACATGGTAAAGAATGTGATTAAAGGCTCTTCCTATTTCAAAAGTTTTAGTTTTCGAAGGTAGTAGCTAGGTCTGTGGAAAAAATGAAGATATTAGACTATTTTATGATTGCACATGGTAAAGAATGTGATTAAAGGCTCTTTTCCTATTTCAAAAGTTTTAGTTTTCGAGGGTAATAGCTACTTATGTTGAAAAAATGAAGATATTAGACAATTTTATGATTACACATGGTAAAGCATGTGATTAAAGGCTCTTTTCCTATTTCAAAAGTTTTAGTTTTCGAGGGTAATAGCTACGTATGCTGAAAAAATGAAGATATTAGACTATTTTATGATTGCACATGGTAAAGAATGTGATTAAAGGCTCTTTTCCTATTTCAAAAGTTTTAGTTTTCGAGGGTAGTAGCTACGTATGTTGAAA
The DNA here is from genome assembly GCF_032884065.1 of Artemia franciscana. NCBI lineage: Eukaryota > Metazoa > Arthropoda > Branchiopoda > Anostraca > Artemiidae > Artemia > Artemia franciscana. The sequence continues at coordinate 9,554 of NW_027066687.1, forward strand.
AAATGAAGATATTAGACTATTTAATGATTGCAAATGGTAAAGAATGTGATTAAAGGCTCTTTTCCTATTTCAAAAGTTTTAGTTTTCGAAGGTAATAGCTAGGTATGTTGAAAAAATGAAGATATTAGACTATTTTATGATTGCAAATGGTAAAGAATGTAATTAAAGGCTCTTTTCCTATGTCAGAAGTTTTAGTTTTCGAGGATAATAGCTACGTATGTTGAAAAAATGAAGATATTAGACTATTTTATCATTGCAAATGGTAAAGAATGTGATTAAAGGCTCTTTTCCTATTTCAAAAGTTTTAGTTTTCGAGGGTAATTGCTTTGTCTTTGGAAAAAATGAAGATATTAGACTATTTTATGATTGAAAATGGTAAAGAATGTGATTAAAGGCTCTTTTCCTATGTCAAAAGTTTTAGTTTTCGAGGGTAATAGCTACGTATGTTGAAAAAATGAAGATATTAGACTATTTTATGATTGTACATGGTAAAGAATGTGACTAAAGGCTCTTTTCCTATTTCAAAAGTTTTAGTTTTCGAGGGTAATAGCTACGTATGTTGAAAAAATGAAGATATTGGACAATTTCATGATTGCACATGGTAAGCATGTGATTAAAGGCTCTTTTCCTATTTCAAAAGTTTTAGTTTTCGAGGGTAATAGCTACGTATGTTGAAAAAATGAAGATATTAGACTATTTTATCATTGCAAATGGTAAAGAATGTGATTATAGGCTCTTTGCCTATTTCAAAAGTTTTAGTTTTCGTGGGTAATAGCTACGTATGTTGAAAAAATGAAGATATTAGACTATTTTATGATTGCAAATGGTAAAGAATGTGATTAAAGGCTCTTTTCCTATTTCAAAAGTTTTAGTTTTCGAGGGTAATAGCTACGTATGTTGAAAAAATGAAGATATTAGACTATTTTATGATTGCACATGGTAAAGAATGTGATTAAAGGCTCTTTTCCTATTTCAAAAGTTTTAGTTTTCGAGGGTAATAGCTACGTATGCTGAAAAAATGAAGATATTAGACTATTTTATGATTGCACATGGTAAAGAATGTGATTAAAGGCTCTTTTCCTATTTCAAAAGTTTTAGTTTTCGAGGGTAATAGCTACGTATGTTGAAAAAATGAAGATATTAGACTATTTTATGATTGCAAATGGTAAAGAATGTGATTAAAGGCTCTTTTCCTATGTCAAAAGTCTTAGTTTTCGAGGGTAATAGCTACGTATGTTGAAAAAATGAAGATATTAGACTATTTTACGATTGCACATGGTAAAGAATGTGATTAAAGGCTCTTTTCCTATTTCAAAAGTTTTAGTTTTCGAGGGTAATAGCTACGCATGTTGAAAAAATGAAGATATTAGACTATTTTATGATTGCACATGGTAAAGAATGTGATTAAAGGCTCTTTTCCTATTTCAAAAGTTTTAGTTTTCGAGGGTAATAGCTACGTATGCTGGAAAAATGAAGATATTAGACTATTTTATGATTGCACATGGTAAAGAATGTGATTAAAGGCTCTTTTCCTATTTCAAAAGTTTTAGTTTTCGAGGGTAATAGCTACGTATGTTGAAAAAATGAAAATATTAGACTATTTAATGATTGCAAATGGTAAAGAATGTGATTAAAGGCTCTTTTCCTATTTCAAAAGTTTTAGTTTTCGAAGGTAATAGCTAGGTCTCCGGAAAAAATGAAGATATTAGACTATTTTATGATTGCACATGGTAAAGAATGTGATTAAAAGCTCTTTTTCTATTTCAAAAGTTTTAGTTTTCGAGGGTAATAGCTACGTATGTTGAAAAAATGAAGATATTAGACAATTTTATGATTGCACATGGTAAAGCATGTGATTAAAGGCTCTTTTCCTATTTCAAAAGTTTTAGTTTTCGAGGGTAATAGCTACGTATTTTAAAAAAAATGAAGATATTAGACTATTTTATGATTGCACATGGTAAAGAATGTGATTAAAGGCTCTTTTCCTATTCCAAAAGTTTTAGTTTTCGAGGGTAATAGCTACGTATGTTGAAAAAAGGAAGATATTAGACTATTTTATGATTGCAAATGGTAAAGAATGTGATTAAAGGCTCTTTTCCTATTTCAAAAGTTTTAGTTTTCGAGGGTAATAGCTACGTATGTTGAAAAAATGAAGAAATTAGACTATTTTATGATTGCACATGGTAAAGAATGTGATTAAAGGCTCTTTTCCTATTTCAAAAGTTTTAGTTTTCGTGGGTAATAGCTACGTATGTTGAAAAAATGAAGATATTAGACTATTTTATCATTGCAAATGGTAAAGAATGTGATTATAGGCTCCTTGCCTATTTCAAAAGTTTTAGTTTTCGTGGGTAATAGCTACGTATGTTGAAAAAATGAAGATATTAGACTATTTTATGATTGCAAATGGTAAAGAATGTGATTAAAGGCTCTTTTCCTATTTCAAAAGTTTTAGTTTTCGAGGGTAATAGCTACGTATGTTGAAAAAATGAAGATATTAGACTATTTTATGATTGCACATGGTAAAGAATGTGATTAAAGGCTCTTTTCCTATTTCAAAAGTTTTAGTTTTCGAGGGTAATAGCTACGTATGCTGAAAAAATGAAGATATTAGACTATTTTATGATTGCACATGGTAAAGAATGTGATTAAAGGCTCTTTTCCTATTTATATCCATAACTCAGGCTCGACTTCATCTCTCGACTTCATGTTAAGTTCCATCCAATCTCCAGCTTGCGGCAATTCGCACGTAGATCTGAGCGTAAGCGCGTCTGATCACTTTCCAATTATAAACACTTTTCGAGTAATTCCTGCCTCTCCTAACCCCCCAACTAATGAAAAGAAGTGGAAAATCAAAACTAATTGGAGTAAAATTGACCTGGCTACTTATCATTACGTATTGGATGAGATTCTCACAAAGATTAAAGTGCCGTTCCAATTACTACAGCAGAGTGTATGTATTCAAGATGAAGAGAAACAGCTGCTACTAAACATCTACTGTAGTGAAATATCTCACGCACTGTTATCTGCCGAGGCCGCTGCGGTCCCCATTCGTAAAGTCCGAGTGGGAACGGAAATTCCAAAGTGGTCCGAAAACCCTGCTCTAAGTGAAGCATGTGGTCGTGCAAAATTTTGGCTTAGGCTCTGGAACGAGTGTGGTCGTCCGAAATCAGGTGTTGTAAATGAAGTTCGGCTGTTCAGCAAACGCAGATTTGCTAAGATTTTGTCTAAGCATAAATGTGAAGTGATCGATCAACATAGTCAATTGATAAGTAATGATCCAAATGCTGTGTGGAGATTTCTTAAACGTAATGGTGATCAGAATAGTGTCGAACCTGTGATCTCTGAGCAAGATTGGGTGTCCCACTTTACTTCTGAGTTCTCTCCACCCGAACAAGATCTTGAAGATAAATATGAAGTCGAACTTGATAAGTTCATGGAATTGCCTAGTTCTGGTGTTGGCTACATAGTAACTGTTCCTAATCTGATTCGTGCAATTTCAAAATTAAAAAAGAAACAATCGAAAGGTGTCGACAAGTTGTGTGGGTTGCATCTTGTACATGGTACTGCTGGTCTCCTGAGTCATTTAGAGCTTCTATTCCAAATTATCTTTAATTCTGGTCTCGTTCCCGACGTTTTTTGGTACTGGAGTAATTACACCTATTTTGAAAAAAGGGAAAAATCCGTCTGAATGCGTATCTTACCGCCCTATAACTGTTTCGCCGGTTTTATGTAAGCTTATGGAATTGCTAGTTATAGATCATATTGCTTTTCAATGTTCTACCCCCGATAATCAGTTCGGATTTAAAAAAGGTGTTGGTCGCGAGCACGTCCATTATATTCTTGCTAATATATTAATAGAAGCTGATGAACTGAATGAATCCCTTATTCTAGCGAGTCACGATGTTAGACGTGCTTTTGATTCTGGGATACATCCCCAGTTATTAGTGTCTGCTCATAAACGTGGTGTGGACCGATCGGTTATTTTGCCTTTTCGGGATATGTATAAGAAGCTTCGAGTCCAAGTTAAAGTCCCGTCTCCTAACGGGCCGATTGTATTACCAAATGCTATTCCGGTTAGAAAGGGCATTAGGCAGGGTGCAATTTCGTCACCCCGGTTGTATAATAATAGTGTTCTCGAGGCCCAAAAGTTAGTGCAAATGAGCTGCATTTTCCGAGGTTTGGATGTAACATTACTTAATTACGCAGATGATATTTTTAATTTAAGTAGATGTTTGTCTCGTATTGAAGAAAATTTTCAGATTCTAGATGATGCTTATAGAGAGATAGGCCTATCTTTTAATGCAAGTAAAAGCGAGATTGTTGCTTTCAATAGGAGAAATGCAGATTGTATAGATCTTGCTGTCAAATTTGGTGCTCAAGAGGTTCCACTGTCTGACTCCATAATGTACTTAGGAATGCCTATAGGTCATAACATGGCATCTACACGTGCTCGCCAAATAAGTAATTTCGCAGAAAAGGCACGTAAGGCTTACGGGGCGCTATCTTCAACTAAAGCGAAATATAATCGACAAATTCGAGCTAGGCTATATAATGCACTGGTGATCCCACACTTTCTGGCTTTATCACCGTTTTGGCATATATTTAGTGTTAGCGATAAAAGAAACCTTCGATCACTTTTTTACAAATATTGAAGAAAATTTTCAGATTCTAGATGATGCTTATAGAGAGATAGGCCTATCTTTTAATGCAAGTAAAAGCGAGATTGTTGCTTTCAATAGGAGAAATGCAGATTGTATAGATCTTGCTGTCAAATTTGGTGCTCAAGAGGTTCCACTGTCTGACTCCATAATGTACTTAGGAATGCCTATAGGTCATAACATGGCATCTACACGTGCTCGCCAAATAAGTAATTTCGCAGAAAAGGCACGTAAGGCTTACGGGGCGCTATCTTCAACTAAAGCGAAATATAATCGACAAATTCGAGCTAGGCTATATAATGCACTGGTGATCCCACACTTTCTGGCTTTATCACCGTTTTGGCATATATTTAGTGTTAGCGATAAAAGAAACCTTCGATCACTTTTTTACAAATATGCAAAATTTCTTTTAAATACCCCACCGTGGGTTAATAATTCCAAGATGTCTGCAAGGTTCGGTATCACAGATCCGATTGCTGCTGTGACGAAACGTCGTTCTGAATTTTTGGGGTCGCTTGGGCCTAGTAGTCTGGCAATTGCAATTCGTCCTTAGTGAGTTTTTGTAATAATGTTTTTATTTATTGGCGGTGTATCGTAACGTTTGTTTTTGTTTTTGCAGTTAAGTGTTTTTTTGTTTTTTTTTTTTCTTCTTCTTTATACTCCATTCGTGCCATTTGTGGTTTTGTATCGAGTGGGTGAATAAAATTATCTATCTATCTATCTATTTCAAAAGTTTTAGTTTTCGAGGGTAATAGCTACGTATGCTGAAAAAATGAAGATATTAGACTATTTTATGATTGCACATGGTAAAGAATGTGATTAAAGGCTCTTTTCCTATTTCAAAAGTTTTAGTTTTCGAGGGTAATAGCTACGTATGTTGAAAAAATGAAGATATTAGACTATTTTATGATTGCAAATGGTAAAGAATGTGATTAAAGGCTCTTTTCCTATGTCAAAAGTTTTAGTTTTCGAGGGTAATAGCTACGTATGTTGAAAAAATGAAGATATTAGACTATTTTACGATTGCACATGGTAAAGAATGTGATTAAAGGCTCTTTTTCTATTTCAAAAGTTTTAGTTTTCGAGGGTAATAGCTACGTATGTTGAAAAAATGAAGATATTAGACTATTTTATGATTGCACATGGTAAAGAATGTGATTAAAGGCTCTTTTCCTATTTCAAAAGTTTTAGTTTTCGAGGGTAATAGCTACGTATGTTGAAAAAATGAAGATATTAGACTATTTTATGATTGCAAATGGTAAAGAATGTGATTAAAGGCTCTTTTCCTATTTCAAAAGTTTTAGTTTTCGAGGGTAATAGCTAGGTATGTTGAAAAAATGAAGATATTAGACTATTTTATGATTGCAAATGGTAAAGAATGTAATTAAAGGCTCTTTTCCAATGTCAAAAGTTTTAGTTTTCGAGGATAATAGCTACGTATGTTAAAAAAATGAAGATATTAGACTATTTTATCATTGCAAATGGTAAAGAATGTGATTAAAGGCATTTTTCCTATTTCAAAAGTTTTAGTTTTCGAGGGTAATAGCTTTGTCTTTCGAAAAAATGAAGATATTAGACTATTTTATGATTTGAAAATGGTAAAGAATGTGATTAAAGGCTCTTTTCCTATGTCAAAAGTTTTATTTTTCGAGGGTAATAGCTACGTATGTTGAAAAAATGAAGATATTAGACTATTTTATGATTGCAAATGGTAAAGAATGTGATTAAAGACTCTTTTCGTATTTCAAAAGTTTTAGTTTTCGAGGGTAATAGCTAATTATGTTGAAAAAATGAAGATATTAGACTATTTTATGATTGCAAATGGTAAAGAATGTGATTAAAGGCTCCTCCTATTTCAAAAGTTTTAGTTTTCGAGGGTAATAGCTACGTATGTTGAAAAAATGAATATATTAGACTATTTTATGATTGCACATGGTAAAGAATGTGATTAAAGGCTCTTTTCCTATTTCAAAAGTTTTAGTTTTCGAGGGTAATAGCTACGTATGTTGAAAAAATGAAGATATTAGACAATTTTATGATTGCACATGGTAAGCATGTGATTAAAGGCTCTTTTCCTATTTCAAAAGTTTTAGTTTTCGAGGGTAATAGCTACGTATGTTGAAAAAATGAAGATATTAGACTATTTTATGATTGCAAATGGTAAAGAATGTGATTAAAGGCTCTTTTCCTATTTCAAAAGTTTTAGTTTTCGAGGGTAATAGCTACGTATGTTGAAAAAATGAAGATATTAGACTATTTTATGATTGCACATGGTAAAGAATGTGATTAAAGGCTCTTTTCCTATTTCAAAAGTTTTAGTTTTCGAGGGTAATAGCTACGTATGCTGAAAAAATGAAGATATTAGACTATTTTATGATTGCATATGGTAAAGAATGTGATTAAAGGCTCTTTTCCTATTTCAAAAGTTTTAGTTTTCGAGGGTAATAGCTACGTATGTTGAAAAAATGAAGATATTAGACTATTTTATGATTGCAAATGGTAAAGAATGTGATTAAAGGCTCTTTTCCTATGTCAAAAGTTTTAGTTTTCGAGGGTAATAGCTACGTATGTTGAAAAAATGAAGATATTAGACTATTTTACGATTGCACATGGTAAAAAATGTGATTAAAGGCTCTTTTCCTATTTCAAAAGTTTTAGTTTTCGAGGGTAATAGCTACGTATGTTGAAAAAATGAAGATATTAGACAATTTTATGATTGCAAATGGTAAAGAATGTGATTAGAGGCTCTTTTCCTATTTCAAAAGTTTTAGTTTTCGAGGGTAATAGCTACGTATGTTGAAAAAATGAAGATATTAGACTATTTTATGATTGCATATGGTAAAGAATGTGATTAAAGGCTCTTTTCCTATTTCAAATGTTTTAGTTTTCGAGGGTAATAGCTACGTATGTTGAAAAAATGAAGATATTAGACTATTTTATGATTGCAAATGGTAAAGAATGTGATTAAAGGCTCTTTTCCTATGTCAAAAGTTTTAGTTTTCGAGGGTAATAGCTACGTATGTTGAAAAAATGAAGATATTAGACTATTTTACGATTGCACATGGTAAAAAATGTGATTAAAGGCTCTTTTCCTATTTCAAAAGTTTTAGTTTTCGAGGGTAATAGCTACGTATGTTGAAAAAATGAAGATATTAGACAATTTTATGATTGCAAATGGTAAAGAATGTGATTAGAGGCTCTTTTCCTATTTCAAAAGTTTTAGTTTTCGAGGGTAATAGCTACGTATGTTGAAAAAATGAAGATATCAGACA